>NC_041384.1:96416179-96522356 GCF_002162155.2 Triticum dicoccoides
GCGGTCGCCGCCGACGAGAACCACCACGGCCACAGCTACCCCCTCGCCCCTCGGTTGTGCCCACGAGTTCCGCGACGTCGTCCTCGACCCCCTCACCGAACCAAGCCCCGCCGGAAGCCCTGTAGCGTCGCCTTCAAGCTCTTCTTCAACTTTCGGCCGCCGGCGACCTCGTCGTCAATTCACCGGACCCCGTGCCTCCCCTGCCTCGCGAGCAGCACCAGAAGAACTGCGGTGAGCCGCTGCACCGTTTCCCCCATGCCCCGTTGCCTAATTTGCGCCCTAGCTAGCTCCACCACCCTGCCCGAAAGCTTGCTCGCTGCCGGCCATGTCACCGTCGTGGCTAGAGCCTGCAAACGTCGCGTCAGAGCATGTTTTGGTCCTCAGCGCGTTCCCAGGAACCCAGAACACCTACCCACTCGTCCTCCCGTGCACCGTAGCATGCTTTTCATCTTCACCGAACTCCGGCCGCCGCGGAAGCGGACACCGCCGTCGATCTAGGTCGTCTCCGGCGACCCTGCTAGCACCAGCCGACGCGGACGAGGCTCAGGGTCCCAACGGTGCCATCCGCGCCTCGAACCATGGCCTGTGCTGCGATTCCGCGCATCGCCGCCGTCTCGGACCTCGCCGGCGGTTAGTCGCCGGTAGGTTTGACTGAGTTGACCCGGGGGTTTGACCCCGTCTGACCAGGGTTTGACCACCCTGGGTCACTGACGCGTGGGGCCAGCCCTGCTAATTAACCCAGGTTAGTGTTAATTTATTTAGTTAGTTTAATTAGCCTCTCACATGTGGGCCCAAGCCCCTAATTAGTTAACTCGAGATTAATTAGAGCTAACTAATTTAGTTAACTAAACTAGACACTCACATGCGGGGCCCGCCCTACTAACAGCCTAGTTAGGGTTAGTTTAACACTAACTAACTCAATTAGTGGACTGAGTCACTGACCAGTGGGTCCCACTGGTCAGGTTTGACCCGGACCAGCCCCTGTTGACCTGCTGACATCATTCTGACGTCAGGCTGACGCAGTAATGCTTTCTGGATTTTAAATAAATTAGAAATGATTTATTTAATTCAGAAAATGTCCAAAACTTTTAAAAATCATAGGAAATAAACCGTAACTCCAAATAAGATAAATTATATATGAAAAATTATCAGAAAAATTCAAGGAATCCATCTGTACCATTTTCATGCATGTTTGAACAATGTTTGTCCTCTGTTTTGGACAAAACAAATAAATGGCATTTAACTAATCATATATGGAGTTTGAATTTGAATCTTGTATTCAAACCAACTTCATTTAATTGTGTTGCTAGTTGCATTAGCTCAATCAACAACATATTGCCATGTCATTATCATGAATCATGTTGTGCATTGCATTGATTGTGTTCCTTCTCTATTGCCGGTGATTGTCCCCTCTCGGTAGACGCTGCTCCGACGCTGTGATCGTTGACACTGATGAAGACTCAATGTTATCTTCAGAAGTGCCAGGCAAGCAAAAACCCCTTGTTCATTCCGATACAATCCCACTCTCTTGCTCCGGCTCTCTTTTACTGCATTAGGACAACAACGATTCAACTGTTACATGTTGCGGTAGTTGAACCCCTTTCCTCTGCATGACCTGTCATTGCCACAGTAAATAGATGAAATCCACTAGCATGAGTAGGAGTTATTTGAGCCCTGATGTGCCTACTCATTCATGCTTGTTTGTCATGCCTGCTATTACATAGAGTCGTGTCAGGTCTGGTTCATCGGGGATGAACCGGAGGTGTGTAAACATGTCCTACAGTGTGTGAGCTAAGTGTGTAAACACGATTTGGTAAAGGTAGCGGTGAGAGGCCATGTAGGAGTACATGGTGGGTTGTCTCATTGAAACTGTTCTTAGGAACTGAGTTCTGTGTTTGTGATCCATGAAACAGTTACTACCACGCATTGGGCCCGAAACCAATGGACCCTCTCGGCTTCTTGATCACCCTTGTCCTCTGTCCAGGAGTTGCAACTAGTTTCTGGTGTTTATAGGATATGTGTTGGCGGCCGTGCGTAGCGCTGACCCTAGGGGTGGGCTATGTTGCGGTAGATACACTGTGGCCGGGCAAGCCGGGCGCCCGTTTGGTGTCTCGGAACCCTGTACACATCGTTCGGGGCCGTATGTGGAAACCTCGATCGGACTCCATGCGGATGGAACCTGGATAGGGGATAAACCTGGACTAGAGACTTGAGTGTTTAGGTAGGCCGTGGCCGACACCCTCGTTGGGCTTCCGCTTGAAGGTTGCCGAGTACATGTCGTGTAAATGGCGGTAAGTGGTGAGAGCGTGTGTGAAGAAGTACACCCCTACAGGGTTAACATCATCTATTCGAATAGTCGTGCCCGCGGTAATGGACTTCTGGGTTGCCTATGACAGTTCATAGACAAGTGAAAGTGGATACTCTAAAACTCGCAAGATAAGTGTGAGTGCTATGGATGGCCTTCTCGTAGGGAGACGGGAGCGAATCCATAGTGGTGTATTGAATGGTGAATATGTGGACTCGTGTGCGCCACCTCAAAAGAGTTGCTAGCAATTGTAGTTCAGGTTAGCCACTGAGTCAAAGCTGGCTTGCTGCAGTTAAACTACACCACCCCCCCTTGTTGATACTGATGCATATGTAGCTAGTTCTGATGTAAGTCTTGCTGAGTACCTTTGTACTCACGTTTGCTTAATTTATGTTTTGCAGAGAGAGAGACTTCAGTCTCGCTAGTAGTTCCGCGTGGACTTCGACGTTTAGCTTGATACCTCAGCTACGATCTTGTGCCTCGGCAAGATCTGGTAGATAGTCAGGCTTCTTAGCCTTTTCCATTTATAGATGTCTGTACTCAGACATGTTAAGCTTCCGCTTGTGCCCTGATTTGTATGCTATGATTGTTGGGTCATGAGACCCATGTTTGTAACATCTCGCTCCTCGGAGCCTAATGAATAAATACTTGAGTTGTAGAGTTATGTTGTGATGCCATGTTGTATTTACACATATCGAGCATATTGTGTGTATGATTGAAATGCTTGGTATGTGTGGGATCCGACAATCTAGTTGTTTAGCCTTGGCAGCCTCTCTTATGGGGAAATGTAGTCTAAGTGCTTCCATGAGCCATAGTAGTCCGCTACAGCCCGGTTCACCGGAGTCCTGTTAGCCCAGCACTACTGCTCAGGACACTTGACTGCCCGGCATGTGTTTCACTTCGTTCCTGTGTCTGTTCCTTCGAGGAAATGTCACGCGGTGACATCCGGAGTCCTGCCTAGCCTACTACAGCCCGGGTTCCCAGAGTCCTGTTAGCCCAGTGCTACAGCCCGGATTCACACGCTGCTAACCGACACGCTCGCTGTGAATCATGTATGCCTGTCCCCATAGGTTAGTGCCGCTTTGGGTTCACGACTAGCCATGTCGGCCCGGGTTCTCTGTCATATGGATGCTAGCGACACTATCATATACGTGAGCCAAAAGGCGCAAACGGTCCCGGGCCATGGTAAGGCGACACCCGTGGGATACCGTGTGTGAGGCCACAAAGTGATATGAGGTGTTACCGGCTAGATCGATGTGACTTGGAATCGGGGTCCTGACATAGCAGGTGCATTACATAAACCAAAAGGCATACGTCTATAAGCAAAAGTACCAAAAGGGCATGTAAAAGTAGTCTTTGATTGATCTCTAGCCGACACAGGTATTTGAGAGAAACCAGAATAACCATCTAGAAAGCAATAGTGTGTATGTTTGCATAATCTTTCTAGCATTTGATCAATAAAAGGTAAGGGATAATGATCTTTCTTAGTAGTTTTATTTAATTTGCGAAAATCAATTACCATCCTATAACCTATGATAATTCTTTGTGGAATCAATTCATCTTTATCATTAGGAACAATAGTAATACCTCCCTTCTTAGGGACACAATGGACAGGACTTACCCACTCACTATCAACAACGGGATAAATTATACCTGCCTCCAGAAGCTTGAGTATTTCTTTTCTTACCACTTATTTCATTTTAGGATTCAGACATCGTTGAGGATCACGAACTGGTTTGGCATCTGCTTCCAAATTTATTTTATGTTGACATAGAGTGGGACTAATGCCCTTAAGATCATCAAGAGTATATCCAATAGTAGCACGATGCTTCTTCAGAGTTTTCAATAATCTTTCTTCTTCATGCTCTGAAAGGTTAGCACTAATAATAACAGGATATATCTTCTTTTCATCAAGATAAGCATATTTAAGATTATCAGGCAAAGGTTTAAGCTCAAACACGGGATCACACTTGGGTGGAGGAGGATCCCCTAAAATTTCAACAGGAAAATTGTGATGCAGAATAGGTTCTTGTTTAAAGAATACTTCATCTATTTCCCTTCTTTCATTCATGAACATATCATTTTCATGGTCTAGAAAATAGTGTTCTAAAGGATCACTAGGAGATACGGCAATAGAAGCAAGACCAATAATTTCATCCTTACTAGGTAATTCTTTCTCACGATGTTGTTTACTAAATTTAGAGAAATTAAACTCATGAACCATAGCATCCAAGCCAAGAGTAACAACATTCTTCGTGCAATCTATGGTAGCATTGACAGTATTTAAGAAGGGTCTACCAAATATAATGGGACAAAAGCTATCTTGTGGGGAACCAAGAACAAGAAAATCAGCAGGATATTTAGTTTTCCCACACAAGACTTCAACATCTCTAACAATTCCCATCGCTGAAATAGTATCTCTATTGGCAAGTTTAATTGTGACATCAATATCTTCTAATTCAGTAGGTGCAATTTCATTCTTAATTTTTTCATATAAAGTATGCGGTATAACACTAGCACTAGCACCCATATCTCATAAGCCATGATAACAATGATCTCCTATTTTAACAGAAATAACAGGCATGCCTACCACAGGTCTATGTTTATCTTTAGCATACGGTTTAGCAATTCTAGCAGTTTCACCTTCGAACTGGATAACATGCCCATCAATATTATCAGACAAGAGATCTTTAACAATAGCAATATTAGGTTCTACTTTAACTTGCTCAGGAGGTGTATAAGTTCTAATATTGCTTTTACGAACAACAGTTGAAGCTTTAGCATGATCCTTTATTCTAACAGGGAAAGGTGGTTTTTCAACATAAGAAGTAGGAACAATAGGATCATTATAAGTGACAGTCTTTTCTTCAACTTTAATAGGTGCAGCTACTTTTACTTCTATGGGAGGATGATATTTAAACCACTTCTCCTTAGGGAGATCAACATAAGTAGCAAAAGATTCACAGAAAGAACCTACTATCTCAGAGTCAAGTCCATATTTAGTGCTAAACTTACGGAAAATATGAGTATTCATAAAAGATTTAACACAATCAAACTTAGGTGTCATACCTGACTCCTTACCTTCGTCGAGGTCCCAATCTTCAGAGTTGCGTTTAATTCTATCCAGTAAATTCCATCTGAATTCAATAGTCTTCATCATAAAAGAGCCAGCACAACAAGTATCGAGCATGGTGCGATTGTTCTCAGAAAGCCGAGCATAAAAACTTTGCATAATTATTTCTCTCGAGAGCTCATGATTGGGGCATGAATATAACATTGATTTAAGCCTCCCCCAAGCTTGAGCGATGCTTTCTCCTTCGCAAGGCCAGAAATTATATATATAATTGCGATCACGATGAACAAGATGCATAGGGTAATACTTTTGATGAAATTCCAGCTTCAATCTTTTATAGTCCCATGATCTCATATCATCACATAGCCTATACCATATCAATGCGTCTCCCTTCAAAGATAAAGGGAAGACCTTCTTCTTAGCAACATCATCGGGTATACCTGCAAGCTTAAATAATCCACAAACTTCATCCACATATATTAAGTGCTCATCAGGATGCTTTGTTGCATCTCCTGTAAAAGGCTTAGCTAGCAGTTTTTCCATCATACCCGAAGGAAATTCAAAAGGAGTTTCATTTTCAATAGGTTTAGTAGGTTGAGGAGCAACTCTTTGCTCTACTGGACGGGGTGAAGATAACCCGAACAAGCCCCTCAGAGAATTACTTTCCATAGTAACAAGTGACAGTAAATTTCAGCACACTATATAAATTTTTCCTTACCAAATTCCACCTACCAAAGGGCTACACTCCCCAGCAACGGCGCCAGAAAAGAGTCTTGATGACCCACAAGTATAGGGGATCTATCGTAGTCCTTTTGGTAAGTAAGAGTGTCGATCCCAACGAGGAGCAGAAGGAAATGATAAGCGGTTTTCAGCAAGGTATTCTCTGCAAGTACTGAAATAAGTAGTAACAGATAGTTTTGTGATATGATAAATTGTAACAAGCAACAAGTAACAAAAGTAAATAAAGTGCAGCAAGATGGCCCAATCCTTTTGTAGCAAAGTACAAGCCGGAACAAACTCTTATAATAGGAAAAGCACTCCCGAGGACACATGGGAATATCGTCAAGCTAGTTTTCATCACGTTCATATTATTCGCGTTTGATACTTTGATAATTTGATATGTGGGTGGACTGGTGCTTGGGTGCTGTTCTTACTTGAACAAGCATCCCACTTATGATTAACCTCTATTGCAAGCATCTGCAACTACAACAAAAGTATTGAGGTAAACCTAACCATACCATGAAACATATGGGTCCAAATCAGCCCCTTACGAAGCAACGCATAAACTAGGGTTTAAGCTTTTGTCACTCTAGCAACCCATCATCTACTTATTACTTCCCAATGCCTTCCTCTAGGCCCAAATAATGGTGAAGTGTTATGTAGTCGACGTTCACATAACACCACTAGAGGCTAGACAACATACATCTTATCAAAATATCAAACGAATACCAAATTCACATGACTACTCATAGCAAGACTTCTCCCTTGTCCTCATGAACAAACGTAATTACTCACAAAGCATATTCATGTTCATAATCAGAGGGGTAATAATATGCATATAGGGTCTGAACATATGATCTTCCACCAAATAAACCAATTAGCATCAACTACAAGGAGTAATCAACACTACTAGCAACCTACTAGCACCAATCCCGGACTTTGAGACAAGAATTGGATACAAGAGATGAACTAGGGTTTGGAGATGAGATGGTGCTGGTGAAGATGTTGATGGAGATTACCCTCTCCCGATGAGAGGAGCGTTGGTGATGACGATGGTGATGATTTCCCCCTCCGGGAGGGAAGTATCCCCTGCAGAACAGCTTTGCCAGAGCTCTAGATTGGATCCGCCAAGGTTCCGCCTCGTGGCGGCAAAGTCTCGTCCCGAAAAGTTCCTTCCTATTTTTTCTCATCGAAAGACCTCATATAGGAGAAGATGGACGTCGGAGAGCCACCAGGGGGCCCACGAGGTAGGGGGGCGCCCTAGGGGGCGCCCCCCCCCCCCACCCTCGTGAGAAGGGTGTGGGCCCCCTAGCCTTCATCTATTGCTAGGATTTTTCTTTATTTCTTTTAAGATGTCCCGTGAAGTTTCAGGACTTTTGGAGTTGCGCAGAATAGGTCTCTAATATTTGCTCCTTTTCCAGCCCAGAATTCCAGCTGCCGGCATTCTCCCTCCTTATGTAAACCTTGTAAAATAAGAGAGAATGGCCATAAGTATTGTGACATAAAGTGAAATAACAGTCCATAATGCAATAAATATCGATATAAAAGCATGATGCAAAATGGACGTATCACATCTTCATCAACATTGCAGGCAAGTTCACACTTTGATCATATCCGTTTCATACCCAGTTTTATGCATTAGTTTCACCCTCAAACATTGCATGATTAGGATTTAATTAAATTGTGGGTATCGGGAAGTAGTTGATGAGGTAGGAACCTATTGCCCTGCATTCCGACCTTGGGAGTTACTATTACATTATGCTTATACTGCGATGCTATGCTCGTAGACGTGGATTGGGTTTGAGAGTATTCATGATAGATGTGAGATTGTTAATTAATAGTTTACTTAAGGTGGAAACTTTAACACACATCTGGGTGGATTGAGGCACCTGGGTATTCCAGCGATTGCCTGTTTTTCTTTATGGACCGCCACCCAGGCTCAAAGGGATCATGAGATTATTCATACTAGAAACTTATGTGTGCAGCCACAAGCTACTATGGGCTCTAGCATAGTTGATTAAGTCGTGCGAACTCTTACAGTAGTAGACTAGCGGATGTAGGGGAAAGTAGGTGTAACGGTCTACCCAATCATAAGGTGCTAGCGCTTCTGAAAGACTATGTCTCGGTCATCCGTTTCCCAAACACCATGTAGTGCGAGAATCCCAACGGAGGAGATCGAGTCTTGTGAGAAAAGTGCGCAAACCTCTGCAGAGTGTATAAACTAATCATGATTAGCCGTGTCCCCGGTTATGGACGTCTTGAGTATCTAGTACCTGGATTATCATGTGAATCTCATCACGTTACTTAAATTAATTTTGTTGGGTTTAATGATGTTACTTAATGGGGATTGAGAATGTTGTCAACCATTCTCAATGTTTAACAACCACCATGATAGTTAACTAAGATTTATTCCTTTGCAGTAGGGAAAAATTGGCTTTTCGCAAAAACCATGTAACCATAGGGCTTTTCCACCAGCCATATTTGCATGTAGTGATAGCCTTTGTGCATCATTCTCTATGGTGTGAATTTGCCATACATTCAATGTACTAACCCTTGTGGCTGCAACGTCTCATGTTTCAGGAATCTTACGACGAGTAAGTGATACGTTAGGGTTATGATTTCTACACTCAACTTTGCCGTTGGTGTTGATGGGAATCCACAACCTTGTTGTTACTTCCGCTATTTGGATTGAGGTAATAGTATTTATGTTACTTTATACATATGATTTACCTCTGTTATAAATCCTCGAGTATTGTGTGTGTCAGCATACCGATCCAGGGATGCCACTTAAGCACAAAGACTTGATCCATTCGGGTCGGGTCGCTACAGATAGTTATATTGTTGAATTTCTTCATGATGCTACTGAAAATTATTATGAGGGATGAACTTATGGTTGTAGGAATTGCAATAATATCAAGTTTCCTTTCTATGTGTTGAAAGTTTTGAAGATATGCTTGTTTTGCCTTCCTATACTAGTTGATTATTGTTCTCATAAGTTGTTTGATCACAAAATCCCTATGCATAGGAAGTGGGTTAGACTTAAATGTGCTAGTCGTATGCTTCATGATGCTCTCTTTGTGTTTCAATTCTTATCTTTTATGTGAGCATCCTTGAAATCATCATGCCTAGCTAACATGCATTAAAGAAAAGTGCTTGTTGGGAGGCAACCCAACACTTTTACCTACTGTTTTTGTGTGTACACATGATTAGGCTACTGTTGTAATCATGTTTTATTGCTTTTGTTTCAATAAAGTGCCAAGTATGACTTTTGGGATGGCTTACGGTGATAGTTGATTTGATCTTGGTGAAGAACAGAAACTTTTGCGCTCAGGAAAACAATTCTCATTTTTAACAGAACAGTGATAAAATGCTTATTCTTTTTGCAGAAGATTAATAGACAAATTACCCAGGTTTTACTATTTTTCAGAATTTTTGGAGTAGCATAAATATGGTGCGAGTACAGATTACTACAAATTGTTCTGTTTTTGACAGATTCTGTTTTCAATGCATAGTTTGCTTGTTTCTAGTTTCTATGGCTCATATTGCTCAATATAAATTGTGGAAATGATATGCTACAATAGGCATTTTGTGGAAACAATTATTAATTTGTCTTTGACACTACCAAAGTGAAATGGTTTGCTCTTTATCATACTAACCTATCTCACGAAGTTCTGTTAAGTTTTGTGTGATTGAAGTTTTCAAGTTTTGGAAGAGATATCGATATGAGGAGAATAAGGAGTGACAAGACCCTAAGCTTGGGTATTACCAAGGCACCCCAAGATAATATTCAAGGAAGATCCAAGCAACTATGATTGGGGATGCCCCGGAAGGCATCCCCTCTTTCGTCTCAAACATTATCAGTAACCTCACTTGGAGCTATGTTTTCATTCCTCACATGATATGTGTTTTCCTTGAAGCGTCAATTTATTTTGTTAGGATTTGCTTTCTGTTATTTATAATAATGTTTTGCATCTTTTATTTCAATAAAAGTGGCATTGATAGCCTCTACTATACTTATTTTGCAAGTCTACATGTTGCTGTTTCAAAACAAAAAGTTTATTGATGTTGCAAAAATTCGCTAGAAAAGTCAGAATGTGATAAAATGTTGAACCTTTTTGCAAAATAAGCTCTAATAAATTTTCTACAATGTGGGAAATTTCCATAACTTTTAGAGTTAGGGAAGTATTGATATTGTTGCAATCTTTACAGACTATACTGGTTTGGCAGATTGCTGTTATGTTTGCATTGTTTGCATATGTTTGCTTGTTTAATGATCCTATTTGAGGACAGGAGTATTAAATATGCAGAGGAATTTAGTATGAAATGTTGAATAATAATTTTGGTGATTTTCTACAGTAGAGAATGATAAGGTTTTTGCATTGGTTTTTACTAACTTATCTCACGAGTTCTTGTTGAATTTTGTGTGGATGAAGCTTTTGAGATTTAGGAAAACCATGATATGAGAAGAATTAAGGAGACACAAAAGCTCAAGCTTGGGGATTCCCAAGGAATAACAAGATAATATTTCAAGAAGTCTCAAGCATCTAAGCTTGGGGATGCCCCGGTAGGCATCCCTCCTTTCTTCTTCAACAATTATCGGTTAGTATTGGTTGAGCCTAAGTTTTTGCTTCTTCACATGATGTGTGATATTCTTATAATGTCATTTTATTTTGTTTTTCTTGATGTTTTAATAAATTACTTAGATCTGAAAGTTTTTAAATAAGAGAGAGTCCTCACATAGCTACCTATTTACTTAACTACTGGCTTGATCTTCACTTATATCTTTTTGGAGTAGCTTGTCATTTGCTCTAGTACTTCACTTATATCTTTTTGAGCACGGAGTGCTTTAGTTTTTTGAAGAAATTCTCTCTTGCTTCACTTAAATTAATTTGAGAGAAAGAAATATTATGCTCATGATCTTCACTTATATTTGTTTGAGCTTATCAAAAGCAACACATGAAATTTAGTCCCAAAGTAATAGATATCCAAGAAGGATATAATAAAAACTTTCACGAAGATCATTGGACAAAATAAACTTGATTCCTCGTAATAGTTTTGAGATATGATGATGTGATATGTGAGTCATGTTGATGATAATTATGCTTTAGTAATAATATTGGTGTTAAGGTTTGTGATTCCCTATGCAAGCACGAAAGTCAATAGTTATGTAATGAAATTACATCCTACTTGTGGTGCATTATTCGGTGTTAATTATGCTCAATGCTCGCTTATGAGATTATTCGTTTCTTGGTTGGTCACTTCTCAATCTTTTGCTGGCCTTCATTTTGCACTAAGTATGATCACTACTTGTGCATCCAAAACCCTTTAAACTAGTTTTGCCACATGAGTCCACTATACGTACCTATATGTGGTATTCTTTTGCCGTTCTAAGCAAATTTGTATGTGCCACCTCTAATTTCAAAATAAATTTCTGTTTTGTGTGCCCGTACCGCTCGCGAGGCGGTGAGGGGTGGCCAATATTTTCCATGCTAGATGTGTTATTATCACAATGAGTGTTTATTCACTTGTCATTGCACGAGAGTAAGGCAAAGGTATTAGGGATGCCTAGTCCCAAAATGAAAAATGAATTTACTTTATGTTTTCAAATAATAAATTCCTTGGAAAGTGTTGGTACGGAGGGCACCCGTGGATACGGTTAGCCATGGAAAGTGGAAGTATGTTGGAAAAAGGAATAAACTTTATTTTCTGTTTGGGAACCGCCTTTGACATATCTAGCATGGAAAGTGTTGGGAGCTGTAAGTTGTTTTCGTTGGTGGGAAAATTATGCCTCTCAAAATGTTTTTATCTCTCAATTTTTGCTTCGAGCTCTGGCACCTCTACAAATCCCTACTTCCCTCCGTGAAGGGCCTTTCTTTTACTTTATGCAATTTTTATTTTTAATTTGAGTCTCCATCTTCTCTTATAAAGCACCAACTAGGGGGCACTATGATCGTAGGGTGTAGTTAATATGCGAGTGTGTTTCATGAATGGATCAATGATTGAGAATGATGGGCTAGGGATAACTTATTCTAGCGTTGATATTTGAAAGACATGGTTTCTTGGTGATATGCTTGAGTATTGATGTCCTCATGTCAAATTATAGACTATTACTTTGAATCATTCAAGTCCAAATTTCCATGCTACAAAAGAAAAGAGTATATGATGAATGTGATAGGTAGCATTCCACAACAAAAATTCCGTTTTAAATTGCTACTTTATCATGATAAGTTTTATGAGAAAGAGTTTCTGTTATGATGCTAGGAAAAGTGATTGAAATTATCATTGATCAAACTTATGCACTTTGCTAGCATTCACACTACATAAATTATTTCTTTTATCATTTACCTACTCGTGGACGAGTAGGAATTAAGCTTGGGGATGCTAATACGTCTCCAATGTATCTATAATTTATAATGTATTCATGCCATGTTTACAACAATTTTATATGGTTTTGGTATGATTTGCATGGCACTGGCGCTGTTTTCAGCAGAACTACCGTGGTGTTGTTTTTTGTGCAGAAATGAAAGATCTCCAAATGAGCTGAAACTTTTTGATGATTTTTTTTGGAACAAAAGAGACCCCCGAAGCTTCGTGGGAGGGCCAGAAGAGCCACGAGGAGGGCACAACCCACCAGGGCGAGCCTGGTCGGCCCGACTTTCCCCATGTTTACAACAATTTTATATGGTTTTGGTATGATTTGCATGGAACTGGCGCTGTTTTCATCAGAAGTTCCGCCGTCGCAAGGCTCTGTAACAACCGAAAACCAATCTAGACCATGTTCCGGCACCCTGCCGGAGGGGGGAATCATCTCCAGTGGCCATCTTCATCATCCCGGCGGCCACCGCGATGAGGAGGGAGTAGTCCACCCTTGGGGCTGAGGGTTTGTACTAGTATCTATGTGTTTAATCTCTCTCTCTCTCTCTCTCTCTCTCTCTCTCTCTCGTGTTCTTGAGATGTCACAATGTTGATGTATCGCAGGCTTTGTTAATATAGTCGGATCATATGGTGTTTTCCCTTCTTTATCTTGTTGTGATGAATTGAGTTTTTCCCTTTGAGATTTTGGTGTTATCGGATTGAATACTTTTATGGATTTGAGAACACTTTATATATGTATTGCAATTGAATACTCTTGGTGACAATGGGGTATCATATTGATTCACTTGATATATGTTTTGGCACTCAACTTGCGGATTCCTGAAGTGACATTGGGGTAATCTATGCATAGGGGTTGATGCACGTTCATGTCTTTGTTTCTCCGGTAGAAATCTTGGGGCACTCTTTGAGGTTCTTTGTGTTGGATTGAATATTATGAATCTGGATTTGATATTTTAGTACAAACTCTTGGTTAGATCGATCGGAAAGAATAGCTTCATGTTATTTTAGTACGAACTCTAAGATAGATTGATCGGAAAGAATAGCTTTGAGGTGGTTTCGTACCCTACAAACAATTCCGTCTTGTGTTCTCCGCTAGATAGGAACTTTGGAGTGATTCTTCGTTGCATGTTGAGGGACGGTTATATGATCCAATTATATTAGCACTGTTGAGAGGTTGCACTAGTGAAAGTACGGACCCTAGGCCTCATTTTTAAGCATTGCAATACCGTTTTTGTGTCTGTTTACTATTTGCTACCTTGCTTTTTTATTTATTCAGATTATAAAAATATATTTCTACCATCCATATTGCACTTTTATCACCATCTCTTCGCTAAACTAGTGCACCTATACAATTTGCCGTTGTATTAGGTGTGTTGGGGACACAAGAGATTTCTTGTATTTGATTACATGGTTGTTTGTGAGAGACCATATTCATCCTACACCTCCCACGAATTGATAAACCTTTGGTCATCCACTTGAGGGGAAATTGCAACTATCCTACAAAACTCTGCGCTTGGAGGCCCAACACGTGTCTACATGAATAAAGTTGCATAGTAGACATCACTTCACCAGCCCCGGCATCGCCACTCCCTCCAATGGTGCGCTTCGGCGGGACCCTCATACACTCCAGACTCCAGATGTTGGTGACCACTGTGGACCGGGGGTGCGGCCGCCTATTATGGCCGGTGGCTCAGGCGCGCAATTAATACGGACCAGTGGGAGCATGGCGGGCGGCGGTCAAAGGCTGTCTCGCCTCCCGGTGAGCCCACGCGGCGGACTTCTGCCATTCCTACCATCATTTCACACAGCTACTCGCACGCCTCCCGGTGACACTGTGCAGCGAAAATGCCTCCCATCAATATGCACACCTGCACACACGCCTCCCGGTCTGGCAGCGCAGCGGACTGCTCGCAGGCATCCCGTCAACTCATGCCTGCTCGCACGGCACACGGGGCACATGGCAGCATGTATATTTTTGGTTTATTGATGATTCATTCTGCCACTTTACTGCTTAGCCGAAGAATGGCACAGTCTAACGCACATGGTCTGGATAAATAATCCATATGAGATATCAGTTGTCAGTTATTAACGATCTCCCGCTTGTAAGAAGGTTATATCAAAACTTGTCTCAAATTTGATGAAAGAATGCAATATCACAGTCTATTGGTGTCCATATATGACACCATGGTAAGTTTCATGAATTTCAACTAAGTTTTGGATTTACTGAATTTTAAATATCTATATTCTCAATGTTTTGAAGTCTCTTGCATGGGGAAACATCCACCCAGGGACACATATTATTTTGCAATCCATTTTGGTGCACATGTAGCTCAAATTTGATTTTTACTCATTAAATCCCTAGGAAGTCAATCAATGTATAAAAACAGTCGAATGATGTCTGTTTTTTTAAATTTTAACACGACACTCCTTTGGTCCGGTAGTACACTACGAGTCGTGAACCTCCGTGTGGGATTATTGATCATTTTGTGAGTCATATATGCCACATCAATATCGTGAATTGGTTATTTAAAGCATTACACAACCCTTTCATACATACGTGTTTGGGCCACATGCATGCATTGATGGTCCTCTTGGACACTCTCCCTCATACGGTTATCAGCGACGTGCCCATTCGTTAGCCCGCAAAGATTTTCAGTTTCCACCGACAACGGGAGGAATTTGACCAAAAGGTGGATTCATCTTGGCATGTTTGTGGTGTGGATCATGGTGAGATTCCGTGTCAAAGTTCGAGCATGTGCGTACACGCCCTCCCACCGGCTTGAAGTGAGGGGGGTACGCATCGTGGTGCAGTGTGCTTCCGGTTTGCGAAGCATGTGCCACGTCAAAGTTGTGCATTGGTATTCAAACATCACATAACACGGTCACATGCACGCGGTGGTTTTGTCCTATGACCCTCACTCGCGTGTGACTCTCTCTATGGCCCCACAAGGTTGTCGTCGACCAAGTGAATGTACAATGAGAGAGAGGTTAATTTTACCAACAAGGATGGTTCTTTTTTGGTTTGTGTTACATATATGCATGGTAGGAGCATGTACATGTCAAAGAGGGGGCAACATGAATACCCTATATATATGTGTGTCATAACCTCGCTCCATGTGGGGACTTTCCGGTTCCCGAGGCAGGTGCCACATCAAAGTTGTACATTATATTGGTATTCAAACATCACGCAATACCATGCAGGCTGTGGTTTCCCTATAGGAACTCACTCGCGCCTGGCGCTTCCATCCGTGGGCATGAGAGGTTGTCCTCCATCACTTTGACCCAATGAGAGAGGGGTTAATTTGACCATCAAGGAATGATTCTTTTTTGGTTTGTGCTATACAGTAGAAGTACATATATACCACATGTCAAATGGGGGCATACATATAGCACATACCACGCATCATGAACCTTGCGCTCTCTATGTGGACTTTTTGGTTTCCTATATATGTGGTGCCACATCAAAGTTGTGCATTGGGTATTCAAACATCACACAAACACCTCTTTGGGACACATGCAGACGGTGGTACGTAGTCCTATATAGGATGATCACTCGTGTGCGACATACGGTTCACTTCTGTGCTGGGCCCGCGAGTTCGTCGTCCATCACTTTGACCCAGCGAGAGAGAGGTACGTTTGACGAACAAGGAGGATTAATTCTTTTACAGTTGTGTTACTAGGTGTATAGTACATGTCGAAGGGGGTGACTAGCATATATATACTAGGTGTCACATGAACCTCACTCTGTGTGGGGACTTTGCAGTTTTTGAGGCAAATGCCACATCAAAGTTGTGCATTAGGTATTCAAAACATCACAACCACACACCTCTCCATATATATGTTCTGGCACACATGCAAGCGCGATGGTTGTTTTCATATATATGGCACTCACTCACGCGGTTATCAGCGATGCTTCCATCTGTTGGCCCGCTTGGTCCATCACTTTCACCAACAACGAGAGAGGTTAACTAATTTGACTTAGGAGGGGATTAATTTTTTGTTTGTCTCATGATGTGAGATTACTTATATATAATAGCACATGTGTACACACGAATCCATCCCGCTGGATCGAAGGGGGCACGAGCACACGACACGTCATGAACGACCTCTTGCTCTGTGTGGGGACCTCTACGATTTTCAACGCATGCACCACATCAATGTTGTGCATTGGGTCAGGTATTCAACACATATGCATGCATCACACACTTCCATAAATATGTTTGGGACACACGCATGCAATGGTTGTCTTTGGACACACTCTCACTTGCTTGGTTATGGGCGGCAAGCCTATATATATTTGTGGGCCCATGTGGACGTCCATCATTTTGACCAACAAAGAGAAAGGTTCTAGGGTGGATTCTTCTTCTTTGCTTCGAATTACCGTATATTAGGTCGACCATTCCAAGCCTAATTAAGTTTGAGTGCATGCTACGGTCATGAACCCTTGGGGATTTTATGGTTCCAAAGCATGGTGCCACACCAAATTTGTGCATTGGGTATTCAAACATCACACACACCACTTCCATATACATATTTGGGCCACATGCACAGTGTGGGTTTGTCTTCATATGGTACTCCCTCGCGAGGCTATCGGAGACAAGCTAGCCCATTTTGCACGGCCGTGTGGACGTCCATCACTTTGACCAACAACGAACGGGAGAGGTTGTACGACCAAGTTGGATTCTGCTTGGTCCATGTTACAGTACGTCTTCGTGAGATGCCCTCCCCCCGACGTGTGTGTGGGGGGGGCTACTTCGCACTACCTGCAACCTCTGCGGGGTCGGGGAAGTCTGGTTAATTTGAGAGGCACACGTGCCACATCAAAGTTGTGAATGGTAGTTAAATATCACACCACACCCTTTTCATACATATAGTAGGGCCACCCGCATGTGGTTCATATGTGGTCTCACCCATCTCGCGCCAAAAGAACACGTTTGTGGGTCGGCACACGGTCCACCTTTGTCGGGAAGCGAAAGGGGAAGTTTGATCATTTATATATATATATATATATATATATATATATATGATGGACTCCTATAGGTTTTGTGTTACAGTAGGGTGAGATTTCAGACCTAGCTATTTGGGGGCATGCGTTCATAGCTAGGATTCCCTTACCGCCGACATGAAGTGGGGTTCGTAGGGGGTGGCTGACTAGCAATACTATGCTTTTGTGTGACAGGTGCCACATCCAAGTTGTGCATTCGGTATTCGAACATCAAACCATCCTTTTCATACATATATTCGGTCCACATGCAAGTGTGTTCGTGTTCTGACCCTCTCCTGCATTTTTTTTCCAAATTTATAAATAGCACACGAGTTGGATGTAGAAACCGTCTGTGATTGGGTATGCAACAGACACGGTTCGGTCAGACTACCCATGTGCCACGCCCATACCCTGCAGTCATTCACATTAGCACAATAGATTGGGCTCCACAAGGCTTGCCTCCCGGTCTCAAAAATATCTACTGCGTCCTAATCTCGAAAATATCTATCGCCTGGAAGGTTTTAATGTTTGATAGCACATGATTAGTATGTGCGGACCGTGTGCGATGTGTGCTACTCCCGCTCTGCTTCAATCCTTGATTCAAATTTTCAGTAGCCCCGGCATTTTACTCCTGCATCTGCATCCCTCGCAATCTCAAAAATATATGCTTGCCCTTGATTCAAATTTTCAGTAGCCCCACCTTGTTACTCCCGCCTCTAAATCCCTCGCAATCTCAAAAATATTTGCTCGCCCTTTGTTGGCGTTCTAGGAACGGGGGTCCCCAGACTTGCCTGCCTGCGGCTTGCGGCGTGGCTCAAAAGGGGGCCTAGCACGGCCCATCTTCATCAACACAGACCCAAGACCCTCGCGAGGGGCCAAGCCTCGCGGGGCGGACGACACGGAGCTTCCTCAGGCACGGCCTCATCAGGCTGGCTCGCGAGGAGGCGGAGAGATCAAGGCGGGGTACCTCACGAGGTGCCCGTGATGCAAGCCATGACGACCAAAGGCGCCAGGCGGGCGCCAGCCGCGCAGTGTCCTCCTTTCCTCTTTGGTGCAAAGGGAGCAAGCGCAGACGAGAGCATCAAGCAAAGGCACCCGTTTCGGTGCAATGAGACCAAGACCAGTCCAATGGCAGGGAGGAAGTCATTGTGGAGCCCAAGCCAACGTCACCACCAGAGCCTTTGGCAGGCGAGGACCAACTTTAGTCAGGATAAGTGTACCAGATGTTCCCCTTCAAAATGGCCAATTGTTGGCGCCCTTCCCGCTCAATATTTGGGAAGAGGCCCAGGGCCTTTGCCTATAAATAGGACTAGCCACCCCTAGGGTAGAGAGAGGGATCGCAATCAAGAAGGGAGGATCTAGAAGCCAAGAGAGAAACTAGCTAGGATCGAAATCGGAATCAAGGAGAGAGAATCGAGAAGAGAGAGAGAGAGAAGGGTGACTGAACTCCTCCCAGCAGTTCATCCCCCAACCAAGAACAGACCCTCGCGAGGTTGTTCTTCCTTGTATTGCTCATCATCATCAGCCCAAGAGGCAATCCACCACACCGCACACTGGAGTAGGGTATTACACCACAACGGTGGCCCGAACCAGTATAAACCCTGTGTCTCTTGTGCTGTTCTTTCCATAGCTTAGATCTTAGCCAGGCGGAGGGGTGCAGGTAGGTAGAAGGCGAAATCTCTGCGCGCACCCCAGTGTTCGAACCTCAAGGGTCTGCCGGAACCCGAAATCCGACATTTGGTGCGCCAGGTAGGGGTGCACCAGAATTCGTCTTCCACCACCCCGTTCTCCTCCGACCATTGCGTCCATGTCTGACGCTCGTCGGGCCCATGCCGAGCGCTGGGCCACTCTCGCTTCCCGCGTCGCCCAGATGGCTCCTGTCGGCGAGCGTCCTCGCCGTTCCCCATCACCGGCCGTCAACGCCACCACCGGCCCGGCGGGGGACGAGCAGCAAGCGTCGTCTCAGCATCCATCCGTGCGGCAAGACGGCTGCACCGCCACTCCCTCGCTCACCTCAACTGGTTCTTCGTCCCGCGCGCTCCGCACACCCATGGAGGCTCGAGCTGCGCTCATCGCGGCAAACGAGCTCCTGCGCTACCGTCCCGTCGACAACGTCTACGAAGAATGGCTCGACCGCGTCGCCGAGCTTGTCCGCGCCGCAGGGGGCTCTCCTGCACCGTCCGTCCTGCTGCACCGCACCCCACCCCGCGTGGGCGACGAAGCTCCGGGGGCGCCCCAGCCGCCTCCTCCTCAAGAAGGCGCCATGGCTCCAAGGCGCGCGGCCCCTGGGCGGAACCCGCTCCGTCAGGTGCCAGCGCAGCAAGAGCAGAGCTGCCAAGAAGTCCCTCGCCCGCAAGAAGCTGCCCGGGCGCTCCCTGCTCCAGCACGTCGTGACCATGCTCCTGCTCCCGCATGTCAAGACCCCGCGCTGCTCCCCGCTGCAGCGCGTGGGGACATGCAAGACCAAGCTCTCCATCACCCAAGGCCTCCCGTGGCCACAGCAGGCTATCGTGCCTTCATCACCGAGCTATGCAGCGTCGCATGGCCCAGCAAGTTCAAGCCAGACCTGCCTCCTCGTTACGACGGCACGGCCGACCCTGCGGAGTTCCTCCAGCTCTATGAGCTGGACATCGAAGCTGCCAATGGAGACGAGGAGGTCATGGAGAACTGGTTTCCCATGGCCCTCAAGGACGGGGCTCGCACCTGGCTCCTGAACCTGGCTCCAGGCACGATCTCCTCCTGGGACGAGATGCGCACCCGCTTCATCGCCAACTTCCAAGGTACTCACGACCGGCCACCCGCCGTGAGCGACATGCGCCGCATCAAGCAACAACCCTGAGAGACCCTGCAGAAGTACATCCAGCGCTTCAACAATGCACGCCTCAAGATTCCCAAGGTGACCGAGGAGGCCATCATCTCAGCCTTCTCCGACAGCGTGCGCGATGTCAAGATGAAGGAGGAGCTGGCGATGCATGAAGACCTGTGCACTTCCTTGGAGTTATTCAACTTGGCAACCAAGTGTGCCAGGGCTGAGGAAGGGCGTCTCTCCCTCCTCGAGCTGCCTGCCGCAGACCCAGAAGAGAAGAAGCCCAAGGCCAAGGATGTGAAGCGCAAGGGGGCTGCCGTGCTCGCGGCAGAACCAGACACCAAGCAGGGCAGAGATCAGCCCGAATCTTCCAAGGGCAGTCGGTAATGTGTGTACCACGACCTCCACACTCACAACACCAACGAATGTCAAGAGCTCTGAGTTGTGCGATAAGGAAGGATCGGCCGTCGCCCCGACCGCGGTGACCGGGGCTACGGTCCAGGAGGAGGAAGGAACGCAGGACGCTGGGAAGACCGCTGCCCGCGCCAAGGGTGGCGCGATCGACCTCGCGAGGATTGCTGGCAAGACCCGCCTCACAAGGGAGACTGGAGGGATCAGCCTCGCGAGGATCGCCTGCAAGGCAACGCAGGCCTCCCTCCGCTGCCACCGCAGCCAAGGAGAAACGAGGATCGCCATCGGGACGAGGGGGTTGGGGGCTTCTAGGAGCCGCGCGCAATCGCCTGCATCCTGGGCGGAGCTCAAGCCCCAGCCTCTCAACGCATCTTCAAGCAGTTCGCTCGCGAAGTGAATGCAGTCCTCCCCAAGCTCGAAGCCACGCGCCCTCTCAGGTGGTCGGCGTGCGCCATCACGTTCAGCTCAGCAAATCAGCTCAAGTGTGCGGCCACAGCCGGAGTCCTCCCGATGCTTTGTTCCCCAATCATCAGCAACGTGGTGGTCACCAGGACCCTCATCGATGGCGGGGCAGGGCTCAACGTCCTGTCTGTGGAAACATTCAACAATCTCCAAGTGCCCTACAACCAGCTTCAGCCAACCAAGCCTTTCTCCGGAGTCACCGACGGCTCCACGGTCCCGATTGGGCAGGTCCGCCTCCCTGTCACCTTCGGGGCACGTGACAACTACCACACCGAGCTCATCGACTTCGATGTCGCTCACATTTGCCTGCCGTACAACGCCATCCTTGGGTACCCAGCGCTGGCCAAGTTCATGGTCGTAACTCACCACGGCTACAACGTCCTCAAGATGCCAGGAAGTGGCGGAGTCATCACGGTGCCCTGTGAAGAGAAGGACGCGATGTGTTCCCTGGAACGAGCCTTTCAGGCCGCATCACTGGAAGACCCGGATCGCGGAAGCAGGAGGCTTCCCGAGACCGCCCCCAAGAAGAAGAAGACATCGTCCAGCCCGGCCCCTCAGGAGGCAGACCCCTCAGGGCCCGCGCCTGCCTAGGGGGAACCTCCTTCCATCGCATAGGAAAGCGCGCCCGGCGCCCTCCTCAGGCAGGGCTCGGGGGCTCTCCCCTGGAGGACCGCCGACCTGGCTAAGGTCACGAGGGAGGCGCTTGGGCACCACATGGAGGCGTGTTTCGAAGCACGTTTCCCTCAAGAAGGAGTAAGGCAAGGAGAGCCAGACCCTCGGGAGTTCGTCAGCAAGGCCATTCAGGAGCTACAGGAGTCAAGAGTCATGAAAGGCGGCCGCCGCCTACCAGCTGTGGCTCCCCATCCAGGCGAGGATGGTGGGTTTTGCGTCTGCGTCGACATACCAGGGCTTAATCGAGTCACCTCTCTGGAGCGCCTCTGGCCCTCGCGAGTGGGGCGCTACGAAGGTCCACCCCACAGCTACGTTCACATGCCTTACGGCTTGCCGAACGCGGCTGCCACGTACCAGCGCCTCATGAGGGGCATCATGGAGGCTCAAGAGGCCAGGCGTTCCGCAGCCCTGGCGGAGATGGAGATGGTCCGCGAGGAGCCACCAGCACCTCCGGAGCCTCCCGAGGCCCCTGGGCCTGGGGGCTCGTGAGGATCGGCTTCCGCAGCCCACCGAGTCTGCTACACCAACACTCCTTCGTCCTCAACATCATCAGGTGACATCTTTCAAGTTTCATTTCCAGCTGGGAGCGCCCCCAGGGCTGCATTATTCCCAGGCCGCGTGGGTCCGTCCCTGCGGCATGTATCCCTTTTATTCCATGTTGTTAGCTTACCTTGTTGGGGGCGCCCCTCGGGCTGCATCATCCCCCAAGTCGCTCGGGCCAGACCCAGCGGCATGTATCCCTTTTGCGTTTATTTCCGGCTATGCGTTCGACCCACCATGCTTGATTATTTGATGCATGTCCACGGCACCTCTTCTTCTCCATGCCGACCACTTGCACGTTAAAGGGGGGGTACCTGAGCATCGCGACTCAGGGCTCTTACTGGCTCTCCAGCCCTCACCCTCTGGCCTTGTCCACGGCATCGCGACCTGGCATACCAGCGACGGCTGAGACCAGCTCGAGGGCCGGGACCCGAGGACGTAGACTGCCGGCATCTAACCAAATTTACAGGGACACATCACAAGATAAGGCCCAGTGCCAGGCGCAACCCTCCTAGAGGTAGGGCCTCGTGAGTCCCGCGCTGGCTCACGGGTGCCCAGATACACCTCGCCAGGCACTACCGTGCCAGCCACGTGTCAGGGCGGGGCTGTGCACGCCCCGGGGGCTCCCCTTCGAGGAGCCCCCTCCCACGTACCAGTGGAAGCACCATGCTCCGTGCTGGCTGACGACACTGCCGAGGAGCGGCTATGCCCGTACACATACGGAAGCGCTATGCTCCGCGCTGGTGATAAACAACTGAGGGTGGCCCCCGGGCCGCATCAACCTCAGGGAGCCCAGAGCTCAGTGTCTAGCCTCATCGTAACGCCTCCCCTCAGAGTGTCGTGCGAGGGGGCTGGGCACGGGGGCTGCGCCTGGGTCACGCCCAGACGCACGCCACCCAGCCAGGCCCCCCCGGGCCTAGTTCGTCGCGTGTCTCTCCCCGAGCGGAGCCAAGGTACGAAGGCCGTTTGAGCGTCAAGGGGGACTCCTGAGCATCGCGACTCAGGAGCCTAAATGGTCACGTAGCCCCTCACTCCTTAGTTCTGAAAGGCTAACGGCGGTTGAGGTATGCGCGCGGCCGGGCTCTGCAGACGTAGAACGGTAGATCCACCCACATCACACCTCCTTACTTGTTGTTCGTGCGCCAAGGGGGACTCCTGAGCATCGCGACTCAGGAGCCTAACTTGTCACGTAGCCCCTCACTCCTTGGTCCCGTCCTGGTTTCCGGTCAGGGCTAACGGCGGCTGAGGTATGCGCGGGGCCGAGCTCTGCCGGCGTAGAACATAAGCAAGTAGGAAGGAAAAGCATAAATTTCAAGGAATTCAAAAGAAAATATTACAGTCCACACTGTTATCTCAATGCCAAATGCAAGTTTAAACACCTCCCCGAGGCATGATACATGTGCAGGAATTAAAGGCAGGACAGGAGCCACAACGGAGTCACTTGTCGGCGGTGGAGCAGCGCGGAGTGGGTTCGCCTCATGGAGCAGCGGGGTCGGTAGCGCCTTGCTTCGGCTTGGTGCTGAAGGCCCGGAACTTCCCCAGCAGAGCCTCCGCGCGACCCTTCACGGCCTTGGCAGCGGCAGCGGCACGCTCGCCGCTTACTGGCTCCAGCAGGCTGTCGAGGTCGACGCCGGGATCGCAAAGGTAGATGTGGGTGAGGACCCGCGTCAGTGCTGCAGAAGACAGGACACGCGCCTCGGCCTCGGTCGTGGGGCCAAGGCCAAGGGCGACATCTTCAAGAGCGCGAACCAGGAAGGGAAGCAGCTTGGCGGGGCCATCCTCGGCGCCAGCCAGCGGGCTCTCCAGGCCGCTGTCGTAAAGCGTCCTCAGCGAGGAGCGAGCCTTCGCCTCCATCTCCGTGAAGGCCACGTGGTCCTCGGCAAGAACCTGGGCCTTGTCGTCCAGCTCGACCTTCCTCGCCCCCAACTCCTGCTCCAGTGCGCCTAGGCGGCCACGGCGCCTCCTGAGCTTGACCTCCCCCTCCTTGACGGCCGCCTCGCGAGCCTTCACGCCTTCTTCCTGCTCTTGGTGAAGGCGGGCCTCTTTCGTGAGCTGGTCCCGCAGGCCTTGCAGCTCGTCCTCTAGTGCCTTGCAGCGACCACGGACGTCGACCACCTCCCCCAGGGCTGCGTCACGAGCAGCCCTCGCCTCAAGGACGGCCTGCCTCTCCTCATCGCAAGCCGTCGAGGCCTGGACCAGCGCCGCCCGAATCGAAGCATCAGAGCGAATCCATCCTGAAGCCAGCTCCAAGCGCCCGGCCACCAAGCAAGGGTCGGCGCCAAGAAGATCCTGCCGCAGCCGATCCAGCTTAGCAGCAGCACGATCCAGAACAGCAGGAGGAGTCGGAGAGACAGCAGTTGGTGGAGTAAGAGGAGAAGGCGGCAGCGCGTCCACAACATCCTGAGGCGGAGCTTGCTGCGCCCCAACGGCTGAAGTGGCGGCAGCAGGAAAAGGCACCTCGGGAGTCACTTGGGCCATGGGAGCTGAGCTCGCCCCAACCGGCTGAGCCAGGTCTCGCGAGGACGACTGGGCAGGAGAAGCCCGTGCGTCGCGGTCACCTTCCTTCGCGGGCAGAGGCGCTGCCACAGATGGAACCTCAGGAGCTCCCTTCGGCTTCTTTGCTGCGGGCGCCAGCCTATCCATGAGATGCGGACATCAAGCCTCAGAAGCAGAACAAGAAATAAAGACAAGAATCAAGCGCTTACGGGTCGTCGCCAGTGAGCTCAAGCGGCCTCCGGCCAAATTTGAAGCCCGAAAGCCGGCTGGAAGGGTCAACCTCGGGAAGCTTGGAAGTGGAAGGCGCGTCTGCGGTCCGCCTTGGGGCCGGGACAGACCCGCGGGAGATCAGCCCGGTCCTGTCCTTCTTCGGGATCGGGGGCAAGCTCCCGCCGTCCTGCTTGTCATCATCCTCATCGTCATCGCTCGGAGAGAGGCGGAGAACGTGGGACTTGCGCCGGGGGAAGGAAGCCCTCGACTCTCCGTCAGTCGCCTCGGAGTCAGGCCCTTTTTCCCGCTCCCCTCATTCCTCCTCTTCACTGGAGTCGTCGGAGAACACATCCACCGATTCCCCGGGAGTTTCCATGGGCACGGGCCCCTCCCCGTTGAAGACGGGCATGGACTCCACTACCTGCTCCCAATCGTCGCGGAGGAACAAGGGCGTTGGAGCGCCCTCCAACCTCGCCACATCGCCCCCGACCAGAGATTGGAGGACCGCAGCCAGATCTTCGTCGGCCAAGGCCGCGGGGCTCTGATGGGGCCTCCACATCGAAAGTGAGTACTGCCGAAGCGGAGCCAGCTGGTGCTCTAGGAATTCCCTCAGCAGCGATGCACCGGTCAGCTTCGCTGCCGCCATGTTGGCCGGCCTCAGATCCGCGTCCATCTTCTCCAACACCAGCTTCGCGCGGGGGTCCGTGAGCTCCGCTCGACCCCAATCGCTGGAGCTCGTGGGTTGCTCCGTGGGCAAAATCAGCTGAGGATGGATGCGCCCAGCATCTGCTAAGACCCACTTGCTCCTGAAGCCCTCAATCCTTTTCCCGGGGTTCGAAATGGCAATGGCGCCACCATACGCGATGAAGCTCGCGCACGCGGAAGCAGGACCGCGAGAGGTCCGGAGGTAGAAGTAGTGGCGCAGCAAGGCCACCGAGGGCTGCACCCCTACGTGAGCCTCGCAGTAATAGGCGAAGATTGCCAGGAGAAGGACGGAGTTGGGGTGCAGATGCAGAGCCTGTAGCTTATAATGGCGGAGGACAGAGAAGAAGAACTCGGAGAAGGGAGGTACCAGGCCAGCAGCAATGGCGCTTACAAAGAACGGATAGAAGGTGCTCCCTTGGCCCTCAGGGGTGGTGGAGCCGGCCTTGAACACCTTCGCCCCGTCGATGCCCTGCGCCACCGCCATCCGGCGCAACCAGGCGAGGCTCGCCTCCGACACGTTCGGCGAGTCCAGGGCAGACGAGTACCAAGCTCCGGCCGGGGACTGACGAGGCGCCATGGCTTCCTAGGTCACGCGGTCGGAGTAGATCTGGAAATTTTGGAGGAAGGAAGGAGAGGTGCAAGAAAGGGGATCTGAGCAGCAGCCGGAGAAAGCAAAAAAAAGCAAAGCCTAGGCAGATGCCGCTCCCTTATCAACTCGCGCGGTTGCTGAGGCACCCACGTATAGTCAACTGCCACGTGGCGCCCAAGGCCGCAGGCTATTAGGGCCCGCAGCGCTTCGCTCTTGCCCTTTCGCCTCCCTGCACGACCAAGTCCGGGCGCGCCTTGGGCCCGGGGGCTACTGTCGGCGTTCTGGGAACGGGGGTCCCCAGACTTGCCTGCCTACGGCCTGCGGCGTGGCTCAAAAGGGAGCCCAGCACGGCCCATCTTCATCAACACAGACCCAAGACCCTCGCGAGGGGCCAAGCCTCGCGGGGCAGACGACACGGAGCTTCCTCAGGCACGGCCTCATCAGGCTGGCTCGCGAGGAGGCGGAGAGATCAAGGCGGGGTACCTCACGAGGTGCCCGTGACGCAAGCCATGACGACCAAAGGCGCCAGGCGGGCGCCAGCCGTGTAGTGTCCTCCTTTCCTCTTTGGTGCAAAGGGAGCAAGCGCAGGCAAGAGCATCAAGCAAAGGCACCCGTTTCGGTGCAACGAGACCAAGACCAGTCCAACGGCAGGGAGGAAGTCATTGTGGAGCTCAAGCCAGCGTCACCACCAGAGCCTTTGGCAGGCGAGGACCAACTTTAGTCAGGATAAGTGTACCAGATGTTCCCCTTCAAAATGGCCAATTGTTGGCGCCCTTCCCGCTCAATATTTGGGAAGAGGCCCAGGGCCTTTGCCTATAAATAGGACTAGCCACCCCTAGGGTAGAGAGAGGGATCGCAATCAAGAAGGGAGAATCTATAAGTCAAGAGAGAAACTAGCTAGGATCAAAATCGGAATCAAGGAGAGAGAATCGAGAAGAGAGAGAGAGAGAAGGGTGACTGAACTCCTCCCAGCAGTTCATCCCCCAACCAAGAACAGACCCTCGCGAGGCTGTTCTTCCTTGTATTGCTCATCATCATCAGCCCAAGAGGCAATCCACCACACCACACACTGGAGTAGGGTATTACACCACAACGGTGGCCCGAACCAGTATAAACCCTGTGTCTCTTGTGTTGTTCTTTCCATAGCTTAGATCTTAGCGAGGCGGAGGGGTGCAGGTAGGTAGAAGGCAAAATCTCCACGCGCACCCCAGTGTTCGAACCTCAAGGGTCTACCGGAACCCGAAATCTGACACCCTTGATTCAAATTTTCAGTTGCCCCGGCATTTTACTCCCGCCTCTGCATCCCTCGCAATCTCAAAAATATCAGCTCGCCCTTGATCCAAATTTTCAGTAGCCCGACACTTTACTACCGCCTAGTAAAATTTTCAGTTGCTGCGGTATTTCCTCAAACATCACCTTGCCCCCCCTCCACACACACCACACACTCCCCAAAACCTCCACTCACATAGACACACACCACCCCTCCCTCGCTTGAAACCATTGGTAGGTCGCCACCATCGCGCCGCTGCCTCCATCCTCAACCTCTGCCTGTGTGCCGAGGAGCTTGAGGAGCCAATGGCCCAAAAGAGATTAATCGCGGCCTCTTTGCCCGATGCCGGTGAGGTGGCCGCTGATGTGTCCCCATCATCCTCTGCGGGCTCTTTATCGATCCGCCGTTGTCGGTCGCTCGATCCGCCCACCGCCGCGCCCCTACGCTAGTTCGAGGACTTCCCCGTCCTCCCTTGGGCCCGGCCACCGACGAGGTCCTACCTTGGGGTCCGACAGCGGCGGTGGGGGACGTGGGTCGCCGAGATTACGGATCGGGAGACCCACACCCGTCGGTGGCTCGGTAGCTTCCACACGGCCGAGCTCGCAGCCATGGAGTATGACCGCTGGCAGGTCCGCTACCACGGCGCGGCGGCTAGGCTCAATTTCCCCTTCGACACACGTCCGGTTGACCTTGTTCCGCCGGAGCTAGGGGTGGTGAGCTCGGCTGTGGTGCGGGAGGACCGTGAGGCGTGGGAGTGCCTCGAGGCCGAGACGGCCGACGAGGCCTACATGCAAGAGCTTGATACGTCTCCAACATATCTATAATTTATAAAGTATTCATGCTGTTATATTATCATTCTTGGATGTTTTACAATCATTTTATAGCAACTTTACATCATTTTTTGGGACTAACCTATTGACCCAGTGCCTAGTGCCAGTTGTTGTTTTTTGCTTGTTTTTTACATCGCAGGAAATCAATATCAAATGGAGTCCAAACACCGTGAAACATTTTGGAGATTTTTTATGGACCAAAACACCCAGGATGGGCCAGAGAAGCACCTGGGGGTGCCCCGAGGGGGGTACAACCCACCAGCATGCACCTGGGGGCCCAAGCGCGCCCAAGTGTGTTGTGCCCACCTCGGTGGCGTCCCGCACCCCCTCTTTACCCTATAAATTCACAAATATTCCGAAAACCCTCGGGGTTAACCTAGAACAGAAGTTCCGCCGCCGCAAGGCTCTATAGCCACCGAAAACCAATCTAGACCCGTTCCGGCACCCTGCCGGAGGGGGGAATCATCTCCGGTGGCCAGCTTCATCATCCCGGCGGCCACCACGATGACGAGGGAGTAGTCCACCCTCGGGGCTGAGGGTTTGTACCAGTAGCTATGTGTTTAGTCTCTCTCCCTCTCGTGTTCTTGAGATGTCATGATCTTGATGTATCGCGGGCTTTGTTAATATAGTCGGATCATATGGTGTTTTCCCCTCTCTATCTTGTTGTGATGAATTGAGTTTTTCCCCTTTGAGATTTCGTTGTTATCAGATTGAATACTTTTATTATGGATTTGAGAACACTTGATATATGTCTTATAATTGAATACTCGTGGTGACAATGGGGTATCGTATTGATTCACTTGATATATGTTTTGGCACTCAACTCGCGGATTCCCGAGGTGACATTGGGGTAATCTATGCATACGGATTGATGCACGTTCTTATCTTTGTTTCTCCAGTAGAAATATTGGGGCGCTCTTTGAAGTTCTTTGTGTTGGATTGAGTATTATGAATATGAATTTTCTTTGGTGTTATTTTAGTACAAACTCTAGGATAGATCAAACGGAAAGAATAGCTTTGTGTTATTTTAGTACGAACTCTTGAATAGATCGAACGGAAAGAATAGCTTTGAGGTGGTTTTGTACCCTACAAACAATTTATTCTTTTGTTATCCGCTAGATAGGAACTTTGGAGTGATTCTTCATCGCACTTTGAGGGATGGTTATATGATCCAATTATATTAGCATTGTTGAGAGATTGCATTAGCGAAAGTACGGACTCCAGGCCTCATTTTCAAGCATTGCGATACCGTTTTTGTGCCCGTTTACTATTTGCTACCTTGCTGTTTTTATTTATTCAGATTATAAAAATATATTTCTACCATCCATATTACACTTTTATCACAATCTCTTCGCCGAACTAGTGCGCCTATACAATTTTTCATTGTATTGGGTGTGTTGGGTACACAAGAGATTTCTTGTATTTGGTTGCAGGGTCGTTTGAGAGAGACTATCTTCATACTACGCCTCCCACAGATTGATAAACCTTAGGTCATCCACTTGAGGGAAAATTGCTACTGTCCTACAAAACTCTGCACTTGGAGGCCCAACGTATGTCTACAAGAAGAAAGTTGCATAGTAGACATCAGAGCTCCACCGGCAGCAACCTGAGCTCGTGGACGCGGAGCGGGTGATCTTTGCCGGCGCAGAGGGCGATGAGGTTATCGTGCTCTCCTCCGATGATGAGGTCGAAGGCGGCGAGGACGGTGGCGCGGAGGGTGTCAAGGTGGGTGTTGAGGACGAGGAGATCGTTGACGAGTGGAGGAGTGTCTTCCCCAACGACCCCGACAACGGCACTGGCCCGGACCGAGATCGCGGCACACCGTACCTGACGAGGAAGGATTGGCTCGACCTCCACTTTGACCGAAGGTAGTTTAGCTTAGTTTATATTTATGTTTTATGTTCGGTTATGCAAAACTATCTTTGTTTATGTTTGAATGCATGCTACTTTTGGTTGAACCTGCTTTGAACTTGATCAAATTGACGTTTACAGCGTTAAGTTTAGGGGATCGACTAGAAACGGCCAAAGATTGTTGGAGTATATATATATATCCACTAAGGGTTGTAGTGCGTTAACTTTTAAAGGATCGGCTAGAGATGGCCTTATACCTTGTTTATTTCAGTTCTTCACAATGTCATGCTCTATATGTGCAACTATTTGCCATCCAGTTCAATTTCATCAATAACTGTTTCAACAATACCACTATGAATTACGATATTTGGTTGATGTTAAGGATGTTGCAGTTAATATGCCTTTTCGTTATTTTAACAATAACTAGTGTACTTTAGACCTGCACAATACCAGTTTGAATGACTATATTTTCTTGTTTCTAAATGTTATGCCTGTTCCAGTTAACACACCTTTACACTTCTTGTTTTTCTTAACTAGCATGCTTAAACCTGCACACTGAAGCTATCATTTGTAGATTATGTTGTCTACCATGGATATATTTGGTTGATGTTTAGCTTGTTGTGCTTAACATGCCTTTATATGTACTCATACAGGAAAATACCGAGAACATTTGTTGTTTACCATCGAGGTTAGTTTCATCGCATTGCTTATATATACTCACTGTTCAGGATATCGGTAGCTGGTACCATATAGCCTGGGGGTTTATAAGGGATTAATCGTCGAATCGTACATTTCACTGAATATATCTGTAACCCATTTATCCGTAGGTTTACCAAGGCCATATCTAATATATCTGAGGCCACATAGCAACATGCATTGTACTTAATGACTAAGTATGCAATCCCAGGCTACATAGCAACAAGGAAGAGTGTTACCTTAATGTTTTGATGATGTCTAGATATACATTTAATAAGATCTTATATAATGGATGGAGGGAGTGTTGTACTACATCATTTTGCAATTCTTGTTTAGGTTCTAATATTAACGTGCTTTTAGATACATATGCCATTGCCAATGATCTACACTTAGACCCTTTCTGCGTATGGGGCAATGGGATATTCATGAACCAGCATCAAGTGAGGAAACTGATAAAGATTGTTATTAAAATGGATCAAAAGATGTCAATCAAACTATTTGTTTACACTTTATGCAAGACAACAGTGAACTGCAGGATGGTAAGTAAGAACTCTGTAGCCTTCTTTTTACTGCCCGTAATGAGTTGTGTTAGATGACAATGTCTGAATCTTTTTACTGTGCAGTGGATCCTGAAACAGTTTACTCAATATTACCTCTCAAACTACATGATTGGCAGCCGGCCATCACAAGGGGTTGGACTAGAGTTGTGCGTGCCTTCTGCATCAAGGAGAGCACAATAGGGCCATTCCGGTTCACCTTGTTCAGGAACCAGAATGTCTCTTGCCTCTTTCTTTACCATCTGTAATAATACAAGTATACAAATGTGGTTCATTATTCTATATTTGGTTCTTATGTAATTCTTGAACATATGTACATGTGAATCGAATAATGCATTGGTTGTTTGAACCTGATGGATATGAATAAAGCTATAGCCTACTTTCAAATTCAAATCAGGTACAATTTTAAATAGCAGCAATTAAATTAGGGTGAAATTACGCTATGCAGGTCATTACGGCGCACACAATCTACAAAGCACAGCGTGTGCGATATACATCATAATCTGACACGGTTAACGGAGAGGAAACGTGTGTAACCATGCACACAGTTGCCGTTTGCAAACCGTGTGTGATGACAGACAATATCACAAATGGTGCGGGAAAACTAAATGTGTGTGATTGTCGCCCTATCATACACGGTTTACAATGATGAATTGTTTGTGATGTGCCATGCATCGTAAACATAGAGCTAGTTTGGTACATGCCTAGACTGCGCCTAGAAAAAATCCCATGCCTGGAATGTGCCTGGTTTTAGGTAAAACCACAGAACTCCGACTGCGATGGCAATGCGAGCACAAACGAGTAGCAAGGATGAAGTGTTTGGAGTATTCGAGATATCGGAAACAGTTTTATAGGGACAATTGTATGCATCATGGCTCCCTATCCCCGACGGTTTTTGGGTCATGTGGGAAGGACCCTGAGGGAGTCCTGGATTAGGGGGTCTCCGGACAGCCGGACTATATCCTTTGGCCGGACTGTTAGACTATGAAGATACAAGATTGAAGACTTCATCTCGTGTCCGGATGGGACTCTACTTGGTGTGGAAGGCAAGCTAGGCAATACGGATATGTATATCTCCTCCTTTGTAACCGACCTTGTGTAACCCTAGCCCTTTCCGGTGTCTATATAAACCGGAGGGTTTTAGTCCGTAGCACGACATACAATCATACCATAGGCTAGCTTCTAGGGTTTAGCCTCTCCGATCTCGTGGTAGATCAACTCTTGTAATACCCATATCATCAAGAATAAATCAAGCAGGACGTAGGGTTTTACCTCCATCAAGAGGGCCCGAACTTGGGTAAAACATCATGTCCCCTGCCTCTTGTTACCATCCGCCTAGACGCACAGTTCGGGACCCCCTACCCGAGATCCGCCGGTTTTGACACCGACATTGGTGCTTTCATTGAGAGTTCCTCTGTGTCGTCGCCGTTAGGCTTGATGGCTCCTACGATCATCTATAGCGATGCAGTCCAGGGTGAGACTTTTCTCCTCGGACAGATCTTTGTGTTCGGCGGCTTCGCACTGCGGGCCAACTCGCTTGGCCATCTAGAGTAGATCGAAAGTTACGCCCCTGGCCACCAGGTCAGGTTTGAAAGCTTAAACTACACGGCCGATATCCGCGGAGAATTGATCTTCGACGGATTCGAGCCTCTGCCTTGTGCGTCACATGGTCACGATGAGTACGATTTAGCTCTACCATCAGACAGTGTTCAGGAGATCGCACCAGCAGCCGCTCCGACCCTCAATTCGGAGCCAGTTGCGCCATCCATGGATGGGTGGATGGACCCCGCCACGGAGGCCTTACCCTCAGCGGAGATCGAGCCGAACATCGACCTTACCCTGCATGAGAGCCGTGTTGTCAGACTGTCGGATCCTTCTCCAGCCACGGACTCCGAACTGCCTGCGCTCGTTCCTAGCGAATCCGATTGGGCGCCGATCGTGGAGTTTACCTCCACGGATGTTTTTCAGCACTCACCCTTTGGCGACATACTGAACTCATTAAGGTCTCTCTCCTTGTCAGGAGGATCCTGGCCGAACTATGTCCGGCAGGATTGGGATGCGGATGACGAAGAAATTCGCTGCCCACCCACCACCCACTTAGTAGCCACTGTCGATGACTTAACCAACATGCTTGACTTCGACTCCGAAGACATCGACGGTATGGACGACGATGCGGGAGACGAAGAGGAACCACTACCCACAGGGCACTGGACAGCCACCTCATCATACGATATATACATGGTGGACACACCCAAAGAAGGCAATGGCGATGAGACAGTGGAGGATGACCCCTCCAAGAAGCAACCCAAGCGCCAACGTCAGCGGCGCCGCTCTAAGTCCCGCTAAAGCAAAAGTGGTGATACCGGCACAAGAGAAAATAACACTCCAGATAGTGCCGAAGATGGCAACAATCCCCTCCAGCACGATCTAGGACAGGAGGATGGAGAGGCCAGCCCTCCAAAGAGAGCGGCAGATGGAGAGGCGGAGGATGATAATTACATGCCCCCCTCTAAAGACGAGGCAAGCCTCGACGATGACAAATTCGTCGTGCCAGAGGATCCCGTCGAACAAGAGTGCTTCAAGCACCGGCTTATAGCCACGGCAAATAGCCTTAAGAAAAAGCAGCAACAGCTTCAAGTTGATCAAGATCTGCTAGCTGACAGATGGACTGAAGTCCTCGCGGCCGAGGAATATAAACTCGAACACCCCTCCAAGAGTTACCCAAAATGCAGGTCGCTACCCCGACTGGAGGAAGAAGCGTATGACGTGGCTGATCGGCCACCTCGTGGCCGCGATAGAGAGGCATTCCAGCCAAAAGCTCAGCCTGCACCCTGACGCCATTCAAATAAAAAGGTATGGGGAAACACGCCAGACTTGCAAGACGTATTGGATAACAAAGCAAAACATGCAAGATCGATCTACGGATCACGAGGGCACGCCACTATGCGAGACGATAAACGTCACGCCGGATACAGTAAAATTAAATCCGGCTAGGCCGAACACAGCAGGCAAGACTCATTGGAGCTGCGTCGCGATATAGCCCAGTACAGAGGTGCAGCACACCCCTTATGCTTCACAGATGAAGTAATGGACCATCAAATCCCAGAGGGTTTCAAACCCGTAAACATAGAATCATACGACGACATGACAGATCCTGCGGTATGGATCGAGGATTTCCTCCTGCACATCCACATGGCCCGCGGTGATGACCTACACGCAATCAAATACCTCCCACTCAAACTTAAAGGACCAGCTCGGCATTGGCTCAACAGCTTGCCAGCTGAGTCCATTGGCTGTTGGGAAGATCTGGAAGCCGCATTCCTCGACAACTTTCAGGGCACTTACGTGCAACCACCAGACACCGATGACCTGAGCCATATAATTCAGCAGCCAGAGGAATCGGCCAGGCAATTCTGGACATGGTTCCTAACAAAGAAAAATCAAATCATCGACTGTCCGGATGCAGAGGCCCTAGCATCTTTTAAACACAACATCCGCGATGAGTGGCTAGCCCGGCACCTTGGTCAGGAAAACCCGAAATCTATGGCAGCCCTCATGACCCGCTTTTGGGCAGGAGAAGACAGCTGGCTGGCTCGCAGTAATAACATATCAAAGAACCGTGGTACTTCGGATACCAAGGACGGCAATGGCAGGTCACGTCGCAACAAACATAAGCGCCGCATTAACAGCGACAATACCGAGGATACGGCAGTCAATGCCGGATTCAAAGGCTCTAAACCCGGTCAGTGGAAAAAGCCATTTAAAAGAAGCACTCCGGGCCCGTCTAGTTTGGACCGCATACTCGATCGCTCGTGTCAAATACACGGCACCCCCGACAAGCCAGCCAACCACACCAATAGGGATTGTTGGGTATTCAAGCAGGCCGACAAGTTAAACGTTGAAAACAAAGATAAGGGGCCACATAGCGATGACGAGGAAGAGCCCCGGCAGCCGAACACCGAAGGACAGAAGAGGTTCCCCCCACAAGTGCGGACGGTGAACATGATATACGCAACCCACATCCCCAAGAGGGAGCGGAAGCGTGCGCTCAGGGACGTATATGCGTTGGAGCCAGTCGCCCCAAAGTTCAACCCATGGTCCTCCTGTCCGATCACCTTCGATCGCAGGGACCACCCCACTAGTATCCGTCATGGCGGATTCGCCGCACTAGTCCTAGACCCAATCATTGATGGATTTCACCTCACTCGAGTCCTTATGGATGGCGGCAGCAGCCTGAACCTGCTTTACCAGGACACAGTGCGCAAAATGGGTATAGACCCCTCAAGGATCAAACCCACAAAAACGACCTTTAAAGGCGTCATACCAGGTGTAGAGGCCCATTGCACAGGCTCAGTCACACTGGAAGTGGTCTTCGGATCCCCAGATAACTTCCCAAGCGAAGAGTTAATCTTCGATATAGTCCCGTTCCGCAGTGGTTATCATGCACTGCTCGGGCGAACCGCATTTGCGAGATTCAATGCGGTACCGCATTATGCATACCTCAAGCTCAAGATGCCAGGACCACAGGGGGTCATTACAGTTGACGGAAACACAGAGCGCTCTCTCCAAATGGAGGAGCACACTGCGGCCCTCGCAGCGGAAGCGCAAAGCAGCCTCTTAAGGCAATCCACTAGTTCGGCGTTTAAGGACCCAAACACCTTCAAGCGCGCCCGGAGTAATCAGCAACAGGACCGCCTGGCACGTTCCGAGCTCGCATAGCAATGCGGCCCTCACCCCGGCCCAAGCCAAACGGCGAAATTCGTGCCACGCGTACATAATTACGCATTAAAAATACCATGGGCATAGGCAGGGAGGGGGGCATGACTACGGCACGCCCCAAGACGCGGCTTAAACCGCACTAGGGGCTTCCCGTTTTTCTTTTTTTTTCTTTTCAGGACTTTAATCTCTGGAAACCCGGTCCGGCAGCATGATTTCCGAACATATGATGCAGCAACCAAGAAGGCAGAAAGCTACGTCACACCATGGAACTCCCAGGTGGATTACGACAACGAGTGTAATACTCGCCTTAATACTATTCTTCAGCTCGCCCTTGGAGGGGACATAGTCCTACTTTTTGCTTATTGCACTACATGTATCATTCTGCTTTAACGCACCTTTTTGAATAAACAATGCATAGCATTAAGACTATTATTGCATTATTCTTTATATATATATGTGTGTGTGTTCATTAATGACACCTTGCAACCGTACACTTTGGTACGGATAGTACACAGGGGCTTAAGTACCCCACAATATGGTGTGAGAAGTCCGAACACTTTCACAAGTGCGGCACCCCGAACTTATAGCATTATATGCATCAGCTCCGAGTCATGTCTTTGGTCAATAGTTGGGTTTGCCCGGCTCCCATGTTTTGGTACCTTACGTTCCGCTATATCGGCTAAGGTAGCACTGGGAGAACTACTGCGATTGTGCCCCGGGTTAGCTGGGCTAAGCACCTCAGTAGAGAAAGCTAAAACTGACTGTCATGATAAGGCGAGAGACTGGTCGCTGTTCGAGAGGTTTTCGAGTCCCTAAAGACTTATGCCGCTTAGAGCGAGGAGTCGGCCCTGTCCGGCTTAAGGCGTGTATCGCGCCCCGAATTTGGCCTTCCGAATACTAGGGGCTTCGCCGAAATTTAAAATTATAGAATTCTATGGCTAAGTGAGAGTGATAATGCATTATAGTCCGATTGCCTTGTTCGTTCTGCTGAGCACCTCCCTCGAAGGACCCAACAATGGGAACAAGAGTGCCCACCCCAGCACTCGTGGCATGGGGGCAGAAGCCGACGACTAGCCATCTCTCAGATTTGATAAACAGCCAAACAGAAGGTAATATTTTAAATTCAAACAAGCGTTGCATAGCGCATATGAACAAGTTTTCATAACTACAGGATTACACGAGCAAGTTTACTCGAATATTATATCTTTCGTACACTCGTCCGCTACGAGACGAGCACCCTTCAGGACACCCTCATAGTACATCTCGGGGTGGCGATGCTCCTTGCCCCCCGGTGGCCCTTCCTTAATCAGCTTCACGGCATCCAGCTTGGCCCATTGCACCTTCACACGGGTGAAAGCCCGGCACGCACCTTCGATGCAGACGGACCGCTTGATGACTTCCATCCGTGGGCAGGCATCCACAAGCCGCCTCACCAGGCCGAAGTAGCTGCCGGGAAGGGCGTCGCCAGGCCACATCCAGACTATAAAGCCCTTCATGGCCTGTTCGGCCGCCTTGTGCAACTCGACCAGTTGCTTCAGCTGGTCGCTCAGAGGCATCGGGTGTTCGGTCCCAGTATACTGAGACCAGAACAGCTTCTCCGTTGAGCTTCCCTCCTCGGCCTGGTAAAACTGTGTGGCATCTGACACGCTGCGGGGCAAATCTGCGAATGCTCCTGGAGAGCTCCGGATTCGGGTAAGTAATAGGTAATTTACTTTCACATGCTTGCTTTGCATATAGAATGCCTTACCCTCTGCTATTTTCTTCATCGCGTCAATCTCCTGGAGGGCCTTTTGGGCTTCGGCGTTGGCACTCTTTGCGCTCTCGAGGGCCGCGACAAGCTCAGACTCTCGCGTCTTCAAGTCAAGCTCCAACGCCTCGTGCTTCGTCACGAGAGCGTGGGGCTCTTGCTGCACCTCGCCCACCCGAGCCTCATGCCTTTCCCACTCGGTGCGCTCCATGGCCGCTTTGTTTTTGGCCTATGATAGCGCTTGCTTCAGGGTCGCCACCTCGGTCGTGGCCCCTGGCAAATTTATGATGATCCTGTCATTTTGCAATCGCATTCTTTTTATACATATCCATATACTAGGTACTACTTACCTTTGTTCTCCTCGAGCTGCCTCTTGGCAAGGCCGAGCTCGTCCTTGGACCCTTTAAGGTCCTGCTTCAGCGCGGCGACTTCCGCAGTCAGTGCGGTAGAGGCCAGCAGCGAAGCCTGGATACGCATATTGACATACTTATATCAGACTCCTGCGATATTGTTTGATCCTCTGTTCAGCTTTTCTTTTTGAACACCGAACAGAGCATCAGGGGCTATTGTCTATGCGGTAATATTTTTCCTATATTTCAAAAACTTACCTCAAAGCCTGTTAGAAGGCTGGCACAGGCTTCAGTCAATCCGCTCTTGGCGGACTGAACCTTCTGGACCACCGCACTCATAATAGTGCGGTGCTCTTTGTTGATGGAAGCGCTGCGAAGCGCTCCCAGCAGATTGTCCGGTGCCTCTGGTTGGACAGAGGTCACCGGCACAGGCGTCTTGCCCGTTTTGGAAGGAAGCCGCCTGCCTGAGTCAGGAACCATTGGAGGTTCCGGCGCGGTGTTCGGCTAATGGCCGAACTCGGAGCCCTCGGGAGCCTTGCTCCCTCTGCTCCCGGAGTCCGGAAGGTCGCCTTGAGGCGCCTCCGAGACTGTCTCCCCTCGACCCGGTGCCTCTTGAGACAATACCTCGGCGTTGTCCGTAGGGCAAGGGGAGGTGGCGGTCGGAAGTGGATTGCTATCCATATCCGATGAGCCCAGGGAGCCGTCTGACGATACGTCGATACGGGCTCGTGGCGGTCTGCATAATTATAATTCGACGTTAGGAGAAGCGGTGCGACAAAGGTATGCTATGAACTACTCTTGCATCCGGATACTTACGACTTCGCCAGGGGCTTGGCCCTGAGAAGCCACTCGTCTTCGCCTTCGGCAGCGGTGGTGGAGTAGTCCGGAAGGAGGGTCCTTCCCTTCTTGGACTCTTCGCCCCCCCCCCCCCGGTTGGGGCGGCCTTCCTTTTCTTGTCTCCCCCAACTGAAGGGGGAGCATCTTCTTCTTCCTCCTCGTCTTCGAGGGAGGAGTGTGTCGCAGAGTTATTGGACGATGAGTCCAATAACACCTGGCGTCGGGAAGTCTTTCGGGTTCCCTTGGCCTTCTTGGTCTTCTCCGGCACCTTATAAGGAGTCAGTATCTCCGTAAGGAGAGCGTCCGCAGTATCTTCGGGCAGAGGGGACGGACAGTTAATCTGCCCCGATGTATACACCCAGTCCTGTCAAAGGCATGGAGATTAGACCCCGCACATGACTAAGCTAGGGGAAATAAAATATCCTATCGGATGTATAGAACTCACCGAATGCGCTCGGTGCTTCGTGCTTAGCCCGCGGTCCTCGGTGAGGGAGTGAGGGACCTTGGCGCCCTTGAACAGCACCTTCCAGACGTCCTTGTGCATCGTGTCGAAGAGCTCGCTTAGAGTCTGGTGTTGGGCCGGGTCGAACTCCCACAAGTTGAAGTCCCGTTGTTGGCACGGGAGGATCCGGCGGATGAGCATGACCTGGACTATGTTGACAAGCTTAAGCTTCTTGCATGCCATATTCCGGATACATTTCTGGAGTCCGTCCAGCTCCAGTGATGGACCCTAGGACAGGCCCTTCTCTTTCCAGGAAGTGATCCGCATGGGGATTCCGGATCGAAACTTGGGGGCGGCCACCCATTTGGCGTCGCGCGGCTCGGTGATGTAGAACCATGCTGATTGCCACCCCTTTTATGGTCTCCACGAAGGAGCCTTCAAGCCATATAATGTTGGGCATCTTGCCCACCATGGCTCCCCGCATTCTGCATGTTGGCCACCCACCACCTTAGGCTTGATATTAAAGGTCTTTAGCCACAGGCCGAAGTGGGGCCGGATGCGGAGGAAAGCCTCACACACAACGATGAACGCTGAAATATTGAGGACGAAGTTCGGGGCCAGATCATGGAAGTCCAGCCCGTAGTAGAACATGAGACCACGGACGAATGGATGGAGGGGAAACCCCAGTCCGTGGAGGAAGTGGTGGAGGAAGACTACCCTCTCGTAAGGTTCAGGGGTAGGAACGATCTGCCCCGCAGCGGGCAGCCGATGCGTGATGTTCGCGGCCAAGTATCCGGCCCCGTGTAGCTTCTTGATGTGTCCCTCCGTAACAGAGGAAGCCATCCATTTGCCTCCTGCTCCGGACATGATTGGAGAAGGTTGAGGGGAAGGATGTAGGCTTGGGCGTTGGAGCTCGAGTACGCAAGAGAGGATGAGCAAGGAGGAAGAAGGCGTGGGTAGAAAAAGGTTAAACCTTGTCCCTTTATAAGGGCGGCCGAAACTATGCGCCCCACTAGCCTGGTAAAACTCGCTTATCCCCCAAGCGCCGTAATCGATGGCGCGGTTGGGTTACCCATGCCCGTATTGATGAGAATCCCATAATAAGGGGGACACAATATCTGCTTTGACAAGACGTGTCAAAAAACCGCCTCGTGTTATGTGCGGGGCTAGTTAAAGGAAACGGTTCAAATAATCACCGGGCCATGGCATAATGTCGTGTTGCCAAAACAAGTCAGCAAATTAGATTTGTGGAAATATTATTCTCTCTACGGTGGTATGTGGAACTTATTTTGCAGGGTCGGACACTATCCTTGTATTCAAATTCTTCCGTGGTGTATTCGGAGGAGGAACCCGCCTTGCAATGCCGAAGACAATACTGCACGCCGGACTCATCGTCATTGAATCCTGGTTCAGGGGCTACTGAGGGAGTCCTGGATTAGGGGGTCTCCGGACAGTTGGACTATATCCTTTGGCCGGACTGTTAGACTATGAAGATACAAGATTGAAGACTTCGTCTCGTGTCCGGATGGGACTCTACTTGGCGTGGAAGGCAAGCTAGGCAATACGGATATGTATATCTCCTCCTTTGTAACCGACCTTGTGTAACCCTAGCCCTTTCCGGTGTCTATATAAACCGGAGGGTTTTAGTCCGTAGCACGACATACAATCATACCATAGGCTAGCTTCTAGGGTTTAGCCTCTCCGATCTCGTGGTAGATCAACTCTTGTAATACCCATATCATCAAGAATAAATCAAGCAGGACGTAGGGTTTTACCTCCATCAAGAGGGCCCGAACCTGGGTAAAACATCGTGTCCGCTGCATCCTTTTACCATCCGCCTAGACGCACAGTTCGGGACCCCCTACCCGAGATCCGCCGGTTTTGACACTGACAGACCCCCTATCGCAGTCACTCACTAGGCGACGGTTCAGAACGTCATCGTGGAAAGGGGTTAAAAACCATTTGTATAGCACCTCGATGTACCATTGACTCGACTACAAAAAGGTATAAGAAACCCACAAATACGCATTGATATAACTATAACAAATGGCATGTTGTGTATTGCAGGGGAACCAACAAGGTTAAAAGATGCACTGGAAGATCCGAGGTGGAAAATTGCAATGGATGAAGAGTACTCGGCACTCATGAAAAACAAAAGTTGGCATCTTGAACCTGAGCAAAGAGGTAAAAATATCATTGATTGCAAATGGGTTTACAGAATTAAAAAAGGGCAGATGGCTCAATTGACAGGTATAAGGCACATTTAGTTGCAAAAGGTTTTAAGCAACGTTATGGTCTAGACTATGAAGATACCTTCAGTCCTGTTGTTAAAGCTGCAACTATTAGACTGGTACTAGCTATTGTTGTGTCCAAGGGGTGGAGCTTGAGACAACTATATGTTCATAATGCATTTTTGCATGTGTGCAAGCTTGATAAGGCTCTTTATGGCTTGTAACAAGCACCAAGAGCATGGTACTTGAGGTTGAGTTCTCAGTTGAGGCATCTTGGTTTTGTTGCATCTAAAGCAGATACTGTTGGGGAACGTAGCATGCAATTTCAAAAAAAATCCTACGATCACGCAAGATCTATCTAGGAGATGCATAGCAACGAGAGGGGAGAGTGTGTCCACGTACCCTCGTAGACCGAAAGCGGAAGCGTTAGGTTAACGCGGTTGATGTAGTCAAATGTCTTCGCAATCCAACCGATCAAGTACCGAACGTATGGCACCTCCGAGTTCAGCACACGTTCAGCTCGATGACATCCCTCGAACTCTTGATCCAGCAAAGTGTCAAGGGAGAGTTTCGTCAGCACGATGGCGTGGTGACGATGATGGTGATGTGATCCACGCAGGGGTTCGCCTAAGCACTACGACAATATGACTGGAGGAGTAAAACTGTGGAGGGGGGCACCGTACACGGCTAAGAAAACAATTGTTCTCCTTTGGGGTGCCCCTGCCCCCGTATATAAAGGAGGAGAGGGAGGAGGCCGGCCAGGGGGCGCGCCATAGGAGGGAAACCGACTAGGACTCCCAATCCTAGTCCCCCCCCCCTTTCCTTTCTTTCGAAGGGGGAAAAGGGAAGGAGAGGGAGAGGGAGAATGAAAGGGGGCCGCGTCCCCTCCCCCTCGTCCAATCCGGACTCCCTTGGGGGGAGCCACCCCTTGTGGGCTCCCCTCTCTATCCACTAAGGCCCATGTAGGCCCATTACTTCCCCGGGGGGTTCCGGTAACCTCCCGGTACTCCGAAAAATACTCAAACAATTCCGGTGTCCGAATACCATCGTCCAATATATCAATCTTTACCTCTCGACTATTTCAAGACTCCTCGTCATGTCCGTGATCTCATCCGGGACTCCAAACAATCTTCAGTCACCAAAAACACATAACTCATAATACAAATCGTCATCGAACGTTAAGCGTGCGGACCCTACAGGTTCGAGAACTATGTATACATGACCGAGACACATCTCCAGTCAATAACCAACAGCGGAACCTGGATGCTCATATGGTTCCTACATATTCTACGAAGATCTTTATCGGTCGAACTGCAATGACAACATACGTCATTCCCTTTGTCATCGGTATGTTACTTGCCTGAGATTCAATCGTCGGTATCCTCATACCTAGTTCAATCTCATTACCGGCAAGTCTCTTTACTCGTTCCATAATGCATCATCCCACAACTAACTCATTAGTCACATTGCTTGCAAGGCTTATCATGATGTGCATTACCGAGAGGGCCTAGAGATACCTCTCCGATACTCGGAGTGAAAAATCCTAATCTCAATCTATGCCAACCCAACAAACACCTTCGGAGACACCTGTAGAGCATCTTTATAATCACCCAGTTATGTTGTGACGTTTGATAGCACACAGAGTGTTCCTCCGGTATTCTGGATTTGCAAAGTCTCATAGTCAAAGGAACATGTATAAGTCATGAAGAAAACAATAGCAATAAAACTTAACAATCATTATGCTAAGCTAACGGATGGGTCTTGTCCATCACATCATTCTCTAATGATGTGATCTCGTTCATCAAATGACAACACATGTTTATGGTCAGGAAACTTAACCATCTTTGATTAATGAGCTAGTCTAGTAGAGGCATACTAGGGAGGCTCTATTTTTTCTATGTATTCACACATGTATCAAGTTTCCGGTTAATAAAATTCTAGCATGAATAATAAACATTTATCATGATATAAGGAAATATAAATAACAACTTTATTATTTCCTCTGGGGCATATTTCCTTCAGTCTCCCACTTGCACTAGAGTCAATAATCTAGATTACATTGTAATGATTCTAACACCCATGGAGTCTTGGTGTTGATCATGTTTTGCTCGTCGAAGAGGCTTAGTCAACGGGTCTACAACATTCAGATCCATGTGTATTTTGCAAATCTCTATGTCTCCCTCCTTGACTTGATCGCAGGTAGAGTTGAAGCGTCTCTTGATGTGTTTGGTTATCTTGTGAATTCTGGATTCCTTCGCTAAGGTAATTGCTCCAGTATTGTCACAAAAGATTTTCATTGGACCCGATGCACTAGGTATTACACCTAGATCGGATATGAACTCCTTCATCCAGTCTCCTTCATTTGCTGCTTCTGAAGCAGCTATGTAATCCACTTCACACATAGATCCCGCCACGATGCTCTGCTTGGAACTGCACCAACTGACAGCTCCACCATTCAATATAAATATGTATCCAATTTGCGACTTAGAGTCATCTGAATTAGTGTCAAAGCTATCATCGACGTAACCATTTACGACAAGCTCTTTGTCACCTCCATAAACGAGAAATATATCCTAAGTCCTTTTCAGGTATTTCAGGATGTTTTTTACCGTTGTCTAGTGATCCACTCCTGGATTACTTTGGTACCTCCCTGCTAAACTTATAGCAAGGCACACATCAGGTCTGGTACACGGCATTGCATACATGATAGAACCTATGGCTGAGGCATAGGGAATGACTTTCATTTTCTCTCTATCTTCTACAATGGTCGGGCATTGAGTCTAACTCAACTTCACACCTTGTAAGACAGGCAAGAACCCTTTCTTTGACTGATCTGTTTTGAACTTCTTCAAAACTTTATCAAGGTATCTGCTTTGTCAAAGTCCAATTAAGCGTCTTGATCTATCTCTATAGATCTTGATGCCCAATATATAAGTAGCTTCACCGAGGTCTTTCATTGAAAAATTCTTATTCAAGTATCCTTTACGCTATCTAGAAATTCTGTATTATTTTCCAATCAACAATATGTCATCCACATATAATATTAGAAATGCTACAGAGCTCCCACTCACTTTCTTATAAATATTGGCTTCTCCAAAAGTCTGTATAAAACCATATGCTTTGATCACACTATCAAAGCGTATATTCCAACTCCGAGAGGCTTGCACCAGTCCATAAATGGATCGCTAGAGCTTGCACACTTTGTGAGCACCTTTAGGATTGAAAAAACCTTCTGGTTGCATCATATATAACTCTTCTTTAAGAAATCCATTAAGGAATACAGTTTTGACATCCATTTGCAAAATTTCATAATCATAAAATGCGGCAATTGCTAACATGATTCGGTCAGACTTAAGCATTGCTACGGGTGTGAAGGTTTCATCGTAGTAAACTCCTTGAACTTGTCAAAAACCTTTCACAACAAGTCGACCTCTCTAGATAGTAACATTACCATCAACGTCAGTATTCTTGAAGATCCATTTATTTTCTATGGCTTGTCGATCATTGGGCAAGTCAACCAAATTCCATACTTTGTTCATACATGGATCCCATCTCAGATTTCATGGCCTCAAGCCTTTTTGCGGAATCTGGGCTCATCATCGCTTCCTCATAGTTCGTAGGTTCGTCATGGTCTAGTAACATGACTTCCAGAACAGGATTACCGTACCACTCTGGTGTGGAACGTACTCTGGTAGACCTATGAGGTTTGGTATGTAGTAACTTGATCTGAAGTTTCTTGATCATCATCATTAGCTTCCTCACTAATTGGTGTAGGCAACACTGGAACTGATTTCTGTGATGAATTACTTTCCAATTCGAGAGAAGGTTCAACTACCTCATCAAGTTCTACTTTCCTCTCACTCACTTCTTTTGAGAGAAACTCCTTCTCTAGAAATGATCCATTCTTAGCAAAAAAATATCTTGCCTTCGGATCTATGATAGAAGGTGTACCCAATAGTTTCTTTTGGGTATCCCATGAAGACACACTTCTCTGATTTGGGTTTGAGCTTATCAGGCTGAAGCTTTTTCACATAAGCATCGCAACCCAACTTTAAGAAACAACAGCTTCGGTTTCTTGCCAAACCAAAGTTCTTATGGTGGTGTCTCAACGGATTTAGATGGTGCCCTATTTAACGTGAATGCAGTTGTCTCTAATGCATAACCCCAAAACAATAGTGGTAAATCGGTAAGAGACATCATAGATCGCACCATATCTAATAAAGTACGGTTACGACGTTCGGACACACCATTTTGCTGTGGTGTTCCAGGTGGCGTGAGTTGCAAGACTATTCCACATTGTTTTAAATGAAGGCCAAACTCGTAACTCAAATATTCGCCTCCGCGATAAGATCGTAGAAACTTTATTTTCTTGTTACGATGATTTTCCACTTCAATCTGAAATTCTTTGAACTTTTCAAATGTTTCAGACTTATGTTTCATTAAGTAGATATACCCATATCTGCTCAAATCACCTGTGAAGGTTAGAAAATAACGATACATGTCGCGAGCCTCAACACTCATCGGACCGCATACATCAGTATGTATTATTTCCAATAAGTAAGTGGCTCGCTCCATTGTTCCGGAGAACAGAGTCTTAGTCATCTTGCCCATGAGGCATGGTTCGCAAGCATCAAGTGATTCATAATCAAGTGATTCCAAAAGCTCATCAACATGGAGTTTCTTCATGTGCTTTACACCAATATGACCTAAACAGCAGTGCCACAAATAAGTTGCACCATCATTATTAGCTTTGCATCTTTTGGCATCAATATTATGAATATGTGTATCACCATGATCGAGATTCAACAAAAATAGACCACTCAACAAGGGTGCATGACCATAAAAGATATTACTCATATAAATAGAACAACCATTATTCTCTAATTTAAATGAATAACCGTCTCGCATCAAACAAGATCCAGCTATAATGTTCATGCTCAACGCTGGCACCAAATAATAATTATTCAGGTCTAAAACTAATCCCGATGGTAGATGTAGAGGTAGCGTGCCGACGGTGATCACATCGACCTTGGAACCATTTCCGACGCGCATCGTCACCTCGTCCTTAGCCAATCTTCATTTAATCTGTAGCCCCTATTTCGAGTTGCAAATATGAGCAACAAAACCAGTATCAAATACCCAGGCTCTACTACGAGCATTAGTAAGGTACACATCAATAACATGTATATCAAATATACCTTTCACTTTGCCATCCTTCTTATCGGCCAAATACTTGGGGAAGTTCCGCTTCCAGTGACTAGTCCCTTTGCAGTAGAAGCACTCAGTTTCAGGCTAGGTCTAGACTTGGGCTTCTTCTCAGGATCAGCAACTTGCTTGCTATTCTTCTTGAAATTCCCCTTCTTTCCTTTGCCCTTTTTATTGAAACTAGTGGTCTTGTTAACCATCAACACTTGATGCTCCTTCTTGATTTATACATCCGCAGCTTTGAGCATTGCGAAGAGCTCGGGAATAGTCTTTTCCATCCCTTGCATATTATAGTTCATATCGAAGCCTTTATAGCTTGGTGGCAGTGATTTTAGAACTCTATCAATGACACTATCATCCGGAAGATTAAGTCCCAGCTGAGTCAAGTGGTTATGGTATCCAAATATTCTGAGTATGTTTTAACTGACAGAACGGTTTTCCTCCATCTTGCAGCTATAGAACTTGTTGGAGACTACATATATCTCAACTCGAGCATTTGCTTGAAATATTAACTTCAACTCCTGGAACATCTCATATGGTCCATGACGTTCAAAACGTCTTTGAAGTCTCGATTCTAAGCCATAAAGCATGGCACACTGAACTACCGAGTAGTCATCTGATTTAGCTTACCAGACATTCACAACATCCGGAGTTGCTCCTGCAGCATGCCTCGCACCTAGCGGTGCATCAAGGACGTAATTCTTCTGTGCAGCAATGAGGATAATCCTCAAGTTACAGACCCAGTCTGTGTAGTTGCTACCATCATCTTTCAACTTAGCTTTCTCTAGGAAAGCATTAAAATTCAAGGGAACGGTAGCACGGGCCATTGATCTACAACATAGATATGCAAAAAACTATCAGGACTAAGTTCATGATAAATTTAAGTTCAATTAATCATATTACTTAAGAACTCCCACTTAGATAGATATACCTCGAGTCATCTAAATGATCACTTGATCTATATCAACTAAACCATGTTCGATCATCATGTGAGATGGAGTAGTTTTCAATGGTGAACATCTCTATGTTGATCATATCTACTATATGATTCACATTCGACCTTTTGGTCTCAGTGTTCTGAGGCCATGTCTGTACATGCTAGGCTCGTCAAGTTTAACTCGAGTATTTTGCACGTGCAAAACTGTCTTGCACCCGTTGTATGTGAACGTAGAGCTTATCACACCCGATCATCATGTGGTGTCTCGGCACGACAAACTGTCGCAATGGTGCATACTTGGGGAGAACACTTATACCTTGAAATTAGTGAGGGGTCATATTATAATGCTACCACCGTACTAAGCAAAATAAGATGCATAAAAGATAAACATCACATGCAATCAAAATATGTGACATGATATGGCCATCATCATCTTGTGCCTTTGATCTCCATCTCCAAAGCACCGTCATGATCTCCATCGTCACCGGCTTGACACCTTGATCTCCGTCGTAGCATCGTTGTCGTCTCGCCAACTATTGCTTCTACAACTATCGCTAACGCATAGTGATAAAGTAAAGCAATTACATGGCGATTGCATTTCATACAATAAAGCGACAACCATAAGGCTCCTGCCAGTTGCCGATAACTTTTACAAAACATGATCATCTCATACATCAAAATGTATCACATCATGTCTTGACCATATCACATCACAACATGCCCTGCAAAAACAAGTTAGACGTCCTCTACTTTGTTGTTTCAAGTTTTACGTGGCTGCTATGGGCTTCTAGTAAGAACTGTTCTTACCTACGCATGAAAACCACAACGATTTTTCGTTAAGTGTGTTGTTTTAACCTTCAACAAGGACCGGACGTAGTCAAATTCGATTCAACTAAAGTTGGAGAAACAGACACCCGCCAGCCACCTTTATGCAAAACTAGTTGCATGTCTGTCGGTGGAACCAATCTCATGAACGTGGTCATGTAAGGTTGTTCCGGGCCGCTTCGTCCAACAATACCGCCACATCAAAATAAGAAGTTGGTGGTAAGCAGTATGACTATGATCGCCCACAACTCTTTGTGTTCTACTCGTGCATATCATCTATGCATAGACCTGGCTCGGATGCCACTGTTGGGGAACATAGCATGCAATTTCAAGAAAATTCCTACGATCACGCAAGATCCATCTAGGAGATGCATAGCAGCGAGAGGGGAAGAGTGTGTCCACATACCCTCATAGACCGAAAGCGGAAGCGTTAGGTTAACGCGGTTGATGTAGTCAAACGTCTTCGCGATCCAACCGATCAAGTATCGAACGTACAGCACCTCCGAGTTCAGCACACGTTCAGCTCGATGACGTCCCTTGAACACTTGATCTAGCAAAGTGTCGAGGGAGAGTTTCGTCAGCACGATGGCATGGTGAAAATGACGGTGATGTGATCCACGCAGGGCTTCGTCTAAGCACTACGACAATATGACCGGAGGAGTAAAACTGTGGAGGGGGGCACCGCACACGGCTAAGAAAACAATTGTTCTCCTTTGGGGTGCCCCCTGCCACCGTATATAAATGAGGAGAGGGAGGAGGCCGGCCAGGGGGCGCGCCATAGGAGGGAAACCGACTAGGACTCCCGATCCAAGTCCCCCCCCCCCTTTCCTTTCTTTCGAAGGGGGGAAAGGGAAGGAGAGGGAGAAGGAAAGGGGGCAGCGCCCCCTCTCCCTTGTCCAATTTGGACTCCCTTGGGGGGGCATCCCTTGCGGCTCCCCTCTCTCTCTCCACTAAGGCCCATGTAGGCCCATTACTTCCCCCAGGGGGGAGGGCTCCAGCAACCTCCCGGTACTCCGAAAAATACTCGAACCATTCCGGTGTCCGAATACCATCGTAGAATGTATCAATCTTTACCTCTCGACTATTTCGAGACTCCTCGTCATGTTGGTGATCTCATCTGGGACTCCGAACAATCTTCGATCACCAAAAACACATAACTCATAATACAAATCGTCATCGAACGTTAAGCGTGCGGACCCTACGGGTTCGAGAACTATGTAGACATGACCGAGACACATCTCCGGTCAATAAACAACAGCGGAACCTGGATGCTCATATTTTTTCCTACATATTCTACGAAGATCTTTATCAGTCAAACCGCAATGACAACATACGTCATTCCCATTGTCATCGGTATGTTACTTGCCCGAGATTCGATCGTCGGTATCCTTATACCTAGTTCAATCTCATTACCGGCAAGTCTCTTTACTCGTTCCATAATGCATCATCCCACAACTAACTCATTAGTCACATTGCTTGCAAGGCTTATTGTGATGTGCATTACCGAGAGGGCCCAGAGATACCTCTCCGATACTCGGAGTGACAAATACTAATCTCGATCTATGCCAGCCCAACAAACACCTTCGGAGACACCTGTAGAGCATCTTTATAATCACACAGTTACGTTGTGACATTTGATAGCACACAAGGTGTTCCTCTGGTATTCGGGAGTTGCATAATCTCATAGTCAAAGGAACATGTATAAGTCATGAAGAAAACAATAGCAATAAAACTTAACGATCATTATGCTAAGCTAACGGATGTATCTTGTCCATCACATCATTCTCTCATGATGTGATCCCGTTCATCAAATGACAACACATGTCTATGGTCACGAAACTTAACCATCTTTGATTAATGAGCTAGTCTAGTAGAGGCATACTAGGGACACTCTGTTTTGTCTATGTATTCACACATGTATCAAGTTTCCGGTTAATACAATTTTAGCATGAATAATAAACATTTATCTTGATATAAAGAAATATAAATAACAACTTTATTATTGCCTCTAGGGCATATTTCCTTCAGATACCACCTAGGAGAGAGGTGGGCCTGGTCCCTGGTCGTGGTCCGTGAGTTACCAAGTCAGAGAGGCGGCCCTGGTCATCTTCATGAGTTACTAATAATACACTAACATATTTGGGTATTTGATCTAAGTTGGGCTACGTGCCCTTACGCACTAACCGCCACGCGAGATAATGTTATATGGGACCTTCGTCGTCGTATGATTTCTCCTGAAAGCTTTGTCAGATGTCCAATTCAGCATTGCGGCACGGTAGACCAGCAGATATCCTCCGTATGAGGTGAAGCTAGACCCTGCTCGCAATGACCCGGAGTGCGTAGGAGTGAGCGGTCTGACAACCCCTTCGCACTTAGCATGTAGACCGGCGGGGACCTCTCTGTGGAGTCTAGGTAGGACTACGGCGTGTTGATCATCCAAGGTCGGGCATTACCCAGGAAAGTGTGTCCGTCCAGAGGTAATCAAGCGTGTTGGGTAATATGGTGCACCCCTGCAGGGAAGTAATTTATCCGAATAGTCATGTCCACGGTAATAGGGCGCTTGGAGTTCTATCCTTATCTACTACAACTAGAACCGGATACTATAGTGATACTTAACTGTTTTACTACTTCGGGATCACTTTCTCGCTGGGTAGTCGAGGAAGTATCTCCGGGGTGTTGTCGATAAATACATGATACTAAATATTATATGTAATCTCCTCTCTTCTAATGTTGCAAGATGATGGTAGTCTTTGATAGGATGGGTTTCTCCCCCTTTATTCTGGCATTGCTGCAATTTAGTCCATAGATATACCCCATTCCTTTGATACCGATGCATACGTAGTATAGATCTAATGTAAGTCTTGCGAGTACTTTGAATGAGTACTCATGGTTGCTTTGCTACCTCTTTTCTTCTTCCCGAATGATGCGATCAGATGATGGAGCTAGAGGATCCCGAGGTTGATTCTATGCGGAGTTCGATTTCGAGGAGTAGTTCAGAGGTCCTAGGCAGGAGGCCTTGCCTTTTCGATCTAGAGTCGTTGTTTGTTTTCGCCTTCTTAAGGCACCTTTGTAATTGTCTGTACTCAGACCTAACTCTTGATGTAATATCGGGTATTGTGACCCTGGCTTGTAATATATTGATTTATTTTTTTAATTTGAGTCATAGATTTGTGTTGTGATATTATACCGTGAGTCTCTGATCTTGATCGTGCATGTTGTGTGGATGTTTAGTGCATGGTTATTTCGGGGTGTCACAACAACGACCTCATGTTGTGTGGTTGAGTGATGTGCACATTGTAGGGCGCAATGTGATTTCATGCATGAAACTTTTCATGCACTTGCTCCTAGAAGGGCTCCCCTCTGCTCCTACCAATGAAATATGTGGATAAGGCCAGTCACGCATCGCACAACAACTCATCCTCCATGGTTGAGTAGCTCACCATCCTTCGTACTCTAAAAACGACCACTACTGCAGGATGCTGCTAACACGACACTACGATCAGGGACCCTTCGAGAAACTGTGTGTGATGCAATAATCGCAAACGGTGTTGTATGAAAACCGTCAGAAATGTATAAAACATTTGCGATGACGGATGCATCAAACATGGTTCGGGTTTTAGTTGCGTGTGCAATGAAGGGCATACGGTTCAGTTCAATTAACTGTTTGCGATGAGGAAGAACAAAAGAAATGGGCAGCCAAATGAAGGCGTGTGCGGTACACAGCATACGGTTCACTCGGATGAACTGTTTGTGATTAGCAACACAAAAGAAACGGTCAGCCAGATCAAGGTGTGCGTGATTGAGGGCATACGCTTCAGAAGGATTAACTGTTTGCGATTAGGCAACAGAACAGAAACGGGTCAGCCAGATCAAAGTGTCTGCGATTGATGGCATACACTTCACATGGATGAACTGTTTGCGATTAGCCACAGCAAACTAAAACAGTTAGATAGATCAACGTGTGTGCGCTAGATGGGCACACATTCTAATTAAAAGAACAATGTGCGATGGTGCTGACATTGCCTATTGTGGTGCACCCTATGGTGCAAACGCCACGTATGCGGCCGAGAAGGCGTATGTGCCCACGTTACGCCTTTCGGGAATAGTGCCGCACTTATAACCGTCAGAAAATTTTGAGCATGCATCCTGTCACATTCCAAATTGCAAACCTGTTCACACCGATCAAAACCTAAACGGTTTCCCACTTAGGAGCGTATTACTACGCGATTATAAATACTACTACTCCAAGATGACTGCACATTCCTCCTCAACTCCTCATCCACAAAAAGTCAAAAACAAACAAGTCATTCATCATTGTTCCCTTGCGTCCGCCATGGCCAGCATGAGTTCTGGGTCGAGAGATTGCCACTAGGGAGAGGCGAGCCTGGAAGCGGGAGCACGAGAGATGTCCCACCTCGCCGTGAAAGCAGCCAACATGTCCCGCCGCACGGCCGTAGCAGCACAGAGGTCCCGCCGCACCACCGAAGTAGCATGGAGGACCCGCTGCGCCGTTGATGCAGCGGACTGGTCCAGCCTCATCGCGGAAGCAGAAGAGATGTCCCGCCACGCCGCGAATGCAGCAGAGATGTCCTCCCATGCCGTGGCGGCTTGGGAAATTGCCTCGCGGGCAGGCGAGGACTCTTACATATGCATGTCTGCCCTCGTCCTTAGGTAGATGGATCAGATCTCCAGGTGGGCGAGGTTGCAGGATGACTTGCAAGCCTCGTTTGAATAGTCTACCGATGTCATCCGGCAACTAAATGAGAGCAATGCGAAGATCCGGGCCGAGCGCGACCTGCTGAGGGCGAAGATCGTCGGAAGTGCGGAGCAGCAGGAGCAGACCACTGCCTTGTTGAAGAGGATCGGTGTCATCGTCGAGAAACTTATGGACGAGAATGCCATGCTGCGCATCGAGCGTAGAAGTCTGGTGGAGGAATCCGTGGATGCTCTCAACCAGCATCTTGAGGACAAGAAAGAGCTCGTCGCCGCCCACCACGGAGACTAGTTCCTGCTGTGGCTTCCTTCTTCTTTTGCCCTTGTGTATATCGAGGTGCCGCATGTGGATTTTTTAAATTATGTTTATAAATATGTAAGACAATTATTATCCAATGTCATCGTCCTTATATTCATCATGCTTAATATAAGTCGCAGTTGATGCTATGTAGGTCCGTTGGATCTTACATCAAGATCCGTGCAAAACTTTCTTTTCAGATTTTCATTTTTCTCTCTTAAATCTCAGTCCAGTGAGACATATAGCCACCCCGTAGAACAGGTGCTCGGGCGCCATTAATGGAGACGTTGGGAGGGAGGTGCACGGTGGGTAGCGGTCAAAAGGGCTCTCCTCCCAATGAGCACGCGCAGGGGTCTGATTGCACGCCTCCCATACTCAAATAGCTACCCCGCACGGCACCTCCCAGCCAATAAAAAAGGGGACATGTGGCTGCACGTAATTGGTAAGTCGAACGCCCACGGTTTCAATAATACTTGTGTTTCTGATTTGTAACGTGACAGCACTTGTTCCAAAATGACTTTGTTGATTGTTAATGTGTGCACCTTCGCAAATGGGACAGAAAAATTACCACAACATGTTGGTGCCATGTCATGAGACCACGCCAAGTTTCCTGATTTTCAGGCGTGTTTTGGAATTACAGGAATTAAAAAACCAAGTTTCTCAATCTTTCCAGCCAAGCCACGACGCCCAGATGTTTGAATTTCACTCCCATCTCTTGCATGGGACCTAGAAATTCACCCAAGGACACACATGTGATTTTTCAAACAACTTTGGTGCACTAGAGCATGTAGTTCAAATTTGAATTATGCACATTAAATGCCCAGAAACTCAATTACTGTATAAAAAAGGCCAAACAAACCCGGAATAATTCCAAATTTTAGCACGGTACTTCTATTTGGTCTAATCTGGCTGTGTAAAAAATTAAGGCGGGAGAAGGCAGTGTACGTATGTCGTTTCGCACACGGAGGTGACACGTTCCCTCTCGGAACCAGAAGCCTTCTTGAGGGAAGCTCTGGTTTGCAAGAAGCTTACACCAAAGCTTGTCCCAATTCAGCCAAAAAAATTACCGCAGCATGTTGGTGCCATGTCATGACACCATGCCAAGTTTCATGATTTCCAGACGTGTTTTGGAATTACAGGAATTAAAAAAACAAGTTTCTCAATCTTTCCGGCCGAGCCACGACGCCCAGATGCTTGAATTTCAGTCCCATCTCTTGCATGGGACCTAGAAATTGGTGCACTGGAGCATGTGCGTGTAGTTCAAATTTGAATTATGCACATTAAATGCCCAGAAACTCAATTAATATATAAAAAGGCAAAACGATCCCGGAATAATTCCAAAATTTAGCACGGTACTTTTATTTGGTCTAATCTGGTTGTGTAAAAAAATTAAGGCGGGAGAAGGCAGTGTACGTATGTCGTTTCGCACACGGAGGTGACACGTTCCCTCCCGGAACCACGAGCTTTCTTGGGGGAAGCTCCGGTTTGCAAGAAGCTTACACCAAAGCTTGTCCCAATTCGGCCAAAAAAATTACCGTAGCATGTTGGTGCCATGTCACGAGACCATGCCAAGTTTCATGATTTTCAGGCGTGTTTGGACTTACAGGAATTAAAAAAACTAAGTTTCTCAATCTTACCTGCCGAGCCACGACGCCCAGATGTTTGAATTTCAGTCCCATCTCTTGCATGGGACCTAGAAATTCATCCAAGGACACACATGTGATTTTTCAAACAACTTTGGTGCACTGGAGCCTGTGCTTGTAGTTCAAATTTGAATTATGCACATTAAATGCCCAGAAACTCAATTAATATATAAAAAGGCCAAACGAACCCGGAATAATTCTAAAATTTAGGACGGTACTTCTATTTGGTCTAATATGGCTGTGTAAAAAAATTATGGCGGGAGAAGGCAGTGTACGTATGTCATTTCGCACACGGAGGTGACACGTTCCCTCTCGGAACCATGAACCTTCTTGAGGGAAGCTCCGGTTTGCAAGAATCCTACACCAAAGCTTGTCCCAATTCGGTCAAAAAAAATACCGCGGCATGTTAGTGCCATGTCATGAGACCATGCCAAGTTTCATGATTTTCAGGCGTGTTTTGGAATTACAGGAATTAAAAAACCAAGTTTCTCAATCTTTCCGGCCGAGCCACGACACCCAGATGTTTGAATTTCACTCCCATCTCTTGCATGGGCCCTAGAAATCCACCCAAGGACACACATGTGATTTTTCAAACAACTTTGGTGCACTGGAACACGTGCTTGTAGTTCAAATTTGAATTATACACATTAAATGCGCAGAAACTCAATTAATGTATAAAAAGGTCAAACGAACACGGAATAATTCCAAAATTTAGCATGATGCTTCTATTTGGTCTAATCTGCCTGTGTAAAAAAATTAAGGCGGGAGAAGGCAGTGTACGTATGTCATTTCGCACACGGAGGTGACACGTTCCCTCTCAAAACCAGGAGCCTTCTTGAGGGAAGCTCCGGTTTGCAAGAAGCTTACACCAAAGCTTGTCCCAATTCGGCCAAAAAAATTACTGCAGCATATTGGTGCCATGTCATGACACCATGCCAAGTTTCATGATTTTCAGCCGTGTATTGGATTTACAGGAATTAAAAAACCAAGTTTCTCAATCATTCCGGCCGAGCCACGACACCCAGATGTTTTAATTTATTCCTATTTCTTGCATGGGACCTATAAATTCACCCAAAGATACACATGTGATTTTTCAGCAAACTTTGGTGCATTGGAGCATGTGCTTGTAGTTCAACTTTGAATTATGCACATTAAATGCCCCGAAACTCAATTACTGCATAAAAATGCCAAACAAACCCAGAATAATTCCAAATTTAAACACGACACTCATGTACTAGTTGCATGTTCACTGTACGTAAATGTCCTAGCAATCCAAACACCATCCTTTCCCTCCGTAACACCATTTTGTCTTTCAAAACATAATGAAAAAATCAGGTATACCACAAATAGTTTACTAGAAAGAATCGTGTTGTCTGGCTTACGCAGGAAGCTTCGTTATCTATAGTCCACCGCCCCCACTTGAACCACACTTGCGCGCCAGTTTCTCATGGCACCGAGCGAAAAAAAATTGCCACCGCGGAAACATCTATCTCCCCGCCCCCTCCCTCCTACCAAAAGCCACATTTCCACTGTTCCTCCTTGCTTTCCAAGTTCAAAGCTTCATTGCTGCTTACTGGCAGCTCAGCCTCCAGCGACCCTTCTTCTAGCAGCGCCGCCTCCTTGCCGGCTACCCTTCTTCTTGTAGCGTCGCCTCCTCGCCGACGCCCCTTCTTCTTGCAGCACCGCCTCCTCGCCGATGACCCTTCTTCTTGCTCCACGGCCTCCTCACCGCCGACCCTTCTTCTTGCTACGCGGCCTCGTCGATATGGTCAGGTAATCCACACCCCACCCACACCATCCTCCTCCTTTCCCGTCCCACATGCCCCGACTGATGGAGCGACACCTTCCACCGAAATCACTGCTCCTCCTCCAATTAAGCGCCGCCCACAGCCATTTTACACGCAGTATAACATGGAGCTGAGTAGCATGCAGCCGCACGCGTGAACGAGGTCACTACGGCTGACATGCGTGTCGACCGCCAGATCTTGGAGGAGCACCTCGTCTTCAAGGCCACCGTCGACACCGACGTGCGGTTGTCTACTTTAAAATACAGTTCGTGGTGTTTTCTCGAGGCCACCGCCAATGCCTTCTAGTGCTTTGTCCTCTGTAATGTTAATATGCAATCTGATGTTTAGTTAACAGTTTGGTCCTCTGAAATGTAATGTTTAGTTAACACTTTGGTCCGACAATTGCTACATTTCGTAGTACTGTTCTCAAGCATTCTTTGTTTTGTTAATTGTCTTATCTTCTAGTACATGTTTCTATTCTGCAATGTCGTGCTCAGTTAACTATTTTGGTTCATTTGGTCTGTTGTCCATTTAACTGTTTGGTTCAGTTTTGCAATTTGATTTTCATTTGTTGTGGGTACAATTTTGTATTGTTATGCATGTGACACCAATCGAATTTGGATGTACTCAATAAATATTCTACTGATAGTATGGCAACTCTCAGTTAACCTGATCAAGATCTTCCTTATGTGTGTTGCAGGGAAACAATGGGAGACACTTCGGTTTACCATCGAGGTTTGTTCAAGCAGGGTCCTTTGGCTAATAGCACATTATTGTGCATTTGCAGGAATCATTTTAATATTTAGGTTTCTTACAATTTGGTCTTGCGGATGTGGGTCCTGCTGTCAGAGGCTTAGACCCACTGTTCGACCCATTTTGCATATGGGGAAATGAGATGTCCATGAATATCAGTCAAGTCAAGAAACTCAGAAAGATTGTTAGGATGAAGAAACTTGCGATGAATAACAGCAAGATCTTTGTTTGCACAATGAAGAAGACATCAGTTAACTATAGGATGGTACCAACTCTTTTACCTTGTTTTTACCCCTTGCGCCATTTCAAAATTTACAACAGTGATTTATGCATAGCTTTGTTTTCAGTACTTTTCAAAGCAGTTCACCGATTATTACCTCTCAAACCACCTGTCAAGAGGCGAGGAAGATATTCATTCAACTCCCACGGTACAACATTGAAGTCTTGCTGAAGAGGATGAAGGTTGGGCGGGCAATTATCCATAGCCGCTGGCCTAAAGTTGCAAGGACATTCAACATCACTGAAGGCTCAATATTTGCCTTCCGCTTCTGCAGTTTCCCAGATGAGATTCATCTGTCTATTTACCGTGTATGATGCTAATTTCCAAAGGTTTTTGATGCTGCATGTGAAACTTGGTGCTGTTGTGTTATGGCGTAACTGAATGCCGAAGCTATCTGATGTAATTCTATTATGAAATCTTGGTTGCTTTTATACGGATATGAAATAGCTGGTGTGTTTTATAAGAAATATTAGTTTGATTAGTACATGGATTATCAATAATAGGCTAATTACCCTGCTTATTGGGGTTTTCTATTGCAAACGGTTACTCAGACAGCACCGTGGGCGATGAACTCAAACAACCCACACGGTTTCTAGAAAGTAGGCGTGTTCGATCAACTAACAATCACACACGGCTTTTGGCAGCGAACTATTTGCGTTAGGCCACCTTGCACAAACATTTCCACACAAAGAACTATGTGGGATGTACGTACCTACGGAAATGATTTTCTGGGATTCACCGTGTGGGATGTACATACCTACGGAAATGATTTCTGGGATTCACCGTGTGGGATCTACATACCTACGGAAATGATTTCTAGGATTCACCGTGTGGGGTGTACATACCTACGGAAATGATTTCTGGGATTCACCGTGTGGGATGTACATACCTACGAAAATGATTTCTGGGATTCACCATGTGGGATGTACATACCTACGGAAATGATTGGGTTTCGATGCCTCGCCCGATCGCACACGCCCCCAGCCTGGGTCCCAGGAGGGCCTATCCCCGACAATTTCTGGGTCGTGTGGGTAGGACACCCTATCGCACACAATCACTTGGTGACGGTTCCAAATGTCATCGCGAAAAGGGGTTTTAAACCGTTTGTTTAGGACGTCGTTGTACCAGTGGACATAGCATTTGAAAAAAAGCTCAATGGCATTTGACCGAACACCTGGCGGGCGTGGTGTCTGCCATGGAGGTTGTCGACAGGGGATGGAGTGTACCTGGGTACAAACGGCTCCAGGATGGACAGCTCCATCGAGCGTGCGCGTTGTTGTTGGTTGCGGACGTTTGGCAGTGCCTTTGTGGAGGCCAAAGACATACAGCTTCGGCGGCGGAGGTGGAGGGGTACAGATGCAAAGCAAGGGTGGGGGAGGGGTGGAATGGAAATAAATGGGACCGGAAGGGGGGATTGGGTGGGTGATGTCTACTACAGAACCTTCTTTTTGTAGATGTTGTTGGGCCTCCAAGTGCAGACGTTTGTAGGATAGTAGCAAATTTCCCTCAAGTGGATGACCTAAGGTTTATCAATTCGTGGGACGCGTAGGATGAAGATGGTCTCTCTCAAAAAACCCTGCAACCAAATAACAAAGAGTCTCTTGTGTCCCCGACACACCCAATGCAATGGTAAATTGTATAGGTGCACTAGTTCGGCGAAGAGATGGTGATACAAGTGCAATATGTATAGTAGATAAAGGTTTTTGTAATCTGAAAATATAAAAACAGCAAGGTAACTAATGATAAAAGTGGGCGTAAATGGTATTGCAATGCTAGGAAACAAGGCCTAGGGTTCATACTTTCACTAGTGCAAGTTCTCTCAACAATAATAACATACTTGGATCATATAACTATCCCTCAACATGCAACAAAGAGTCACTCCAAAGTCACTAATAGCGGAGAACAAATGAAGAGATTATGGTAGGGTACTAAACCATCTCAAAGTTATTCTTTCTGATCGATCTATTCAAGAGTCCGTAGTAAAATAACACGAAGCTATTCTTTCTGTTCAATCTATCATAGATTTCGTACTAGAATAACACCTTAAGACACAAATCAACCAAAACCGTAGTGTCACCTAGATACTCCAATGTCACCTCAAGTATCCGTGGGTATAATTATACGATATGCATCACACAATCTCAGATTCATCTATTCAACCAACACAGAGAACTTCAAAGAGTGCCCCAAAGTTTCTACCGGAGAGTCAAGACGAAAACGTGTGCCAACCCCTATGCATAAGTTCACGGAACTCGCAAGTTGATCACCAAAACATACATCAAGTGTATCACGTGATATCCCATTGTCACCATAGATAAGCACATGCAAGACATACATCAAGTGTTCTCATATCCTTAAAGACTCAATCCAATAAGATAACTTCAAAGGGAAAACTCAATCCATTACAAGAGAGTAGAGGGGGAGAAACATCATAAGATCCAACTATAATAGCAAAGCTCGTGATACATCAAGATCGTACCACCTCAAGAACACGAGAGAGAGAGAGAGATCAAACACATAGCTACTGGTACATACCCTCAGCCCCGAGGGTGTACTACTCCCTCCTCGTCATGGAGAGCGCTGGGATGATGAAGATGGCCACCGTAGAGGGATTCCCCCCTCCGGCGGGGTGCCGGAACGGTTCTAGATTGGTTTTTGGTGGCTACGGAGGCTTCTGGCGGCGGAACTCCCGATCAATTCTGCTCCTCGGTGTTTTTAGGGTATATGGATATATATAGGCGAAAGAAATCGGTTAGGGGAGCCACGAGGGTGGGTGCGCGCCAGGGGGGCAGGCGCGCCTCCCTGCCTCGTGGCCACCTCGAAGCTTCCTTGACTTCAACTCCAAGTCTCCTGGATCACGTTCGTTCCAAAAATCACGCTCCCAAAGGTTTCATTCCGTTTGGGCTCCATTAGATATTCCTTTTCTGCGAAACACTGAAACAAGGGAAAAACAGAAAGTGGCACTGGGCTCTGGGTTAATAGGTTAGTCCCAAAAATAATATAAAAGTGTTTAATAAAGCCCATAAACATCCAAAACAGATAATATAATAGCATGGATCAATCAAAAATTATAGATACGTTGGAGACGTATCAACATCCCCAAGCTTAATTCATGCGCGTCCTCGAGTAGGTAAATGATAAAAACAGAATTTTTGATGTGGAATGCTACCTAACATATTTATCAATGTAATCTTCTTTATTGTGGCAAGAATATTCAGATCCATAAGATTCAAGATAAAAGTTTAATATTGACATAAAAATAATAATACTTCAAGTATACTAACTAAACAATTATGTCTTCTCAAAATAACATGGCCAAAGAAAGTTATCCCTACAAAATCATATAGTCTGGCTATGCTCTATCTTCACCACACAAAATGTTTAAATCATGCACAACCCAAATGACAAGCCAAGCAATTGCTTCATACTTTTGATGTTCTCAAACTTTTTCAATCTTCACGCAATATATGAGCGTGAGCCATGGATATAGCACTATGGTGGAATAGAATGGTGGTTGTGGAGAAGACAAAAAGGAGAAGATAGTCTCACATCAACTAGGCGTATCAACGGGCTATGGAGATGCCCATCAATACATATCAATGTGAGTGAGTAGGGATTGCCATGCAACGGATGCACTAGATCTATACGTATATGAAAGCTCAACAAAAGAAACTAAGTGGGTGTGCATCCAACTCGCTTGCTCATGAAGACCTAGGGCATTTTGAGGAAGCCCATCATTGGAATATACAAGCCAAGTTCTATAATGAAAAATCCCCACTAGTATATGAAAGTGATATCATAGGAGACTCTCTATCATGAAGATCATGGTGCTACTTTGAAGCACAAGTATGGAAAAAGGATAGTAGCATTGTCCCTTCTCTCTTTTTTCTCATTTTTTGGGGCCTTCTCCTTTTTTATGGCCTTTCTCTTTTCTTTTTTTTCGTCCGGAGTCTCATCCCGACTTGTGGGGGAATCGTAGTCTCCATCATCCTTTCCTCACTTGGGACAATGCTCTAATAATGATGATCATCACACTTTATTTACTTACAACTCAAGAATTACAACTCAATACTTAGAACAAAATATGACTCTATGTGAATGCTTCCGGCGGTGTACCGAGATGTGCAATGATGCATGAGTGACATGTATGAAATTATGAACGGTGGCTTTGCCACAAATACGATGTCAACTACATGATCATGCAAGCAATATGACAATGATGAAGCGTGTCATAACAAACGGAACGGTGGAAAGTTGCATGGCAATATATCTCGGAATGGCTATGGAAATGCCATAATAGGTAGGTATGGTGGCTGTTTTGAGGAAGGTAAATGGTGGGTTTACGGTACCGGCGAAAGTTGCACGGTACTAGAGAGTCTAGCAATGGTGGAAGGGTGAGAGTGCGTATAATCCATGGACTCAACATTAGTCATAAGGAACTCACATACTTATTGCAAAAATCTATTAGTTATCAAAACAAAGTACTACTCACATGCTCCTAGGGGGATAGATTGGTAGTAAAAGACCATCTCTCGTCCCCGACCGCCACTCATAAGGAAGACAATCAATAAATAAATCATGCTCCGACTTCATCACATAACGGTTCACCATACGTGCATGCTATGGGAATCACAAACTTTAACACAAGTATCTCTCAAATTCACAACTACTCAACTAGCATGACTCTAATATCACCATCTTCATATCTCAAAACAATCATCAAGTATCAAACTTCTCATAGTATTCAATGCACTTTCTATGAAAGTTTTTATTATATCCCTCTTGGATGCCTATCATATTAGGATTAAATTCATAACCAAAGCAAACTACCATGTTGTTCTAAAAGACTCTCAAAATAATATAAGTGAAGCATGAGATTTAAACAATTTCTTCAAAATAAAACCACCGATGTGCTCTAAAAGGATATAAGTGAAGCACTAGAGCAAATGACAAACTACTCCGAAAGATATAAGTGAAGATCAATGAGTAATCGAATAATTATGCAACCATGTGAAGACTCTCTAAAATTTAGTAATTTCAGATCTTGGTATTTTATTAAAACAGCAAGCAAACAAAAGAAAATAAAATGGCGCTCCAAGCAAAACACATATCATGTGGTGAATAAAAATATAGCTCCAAGTAAAGTTACCAATGAACGAAGACGAAAGAGGGGATGCCTTCCGGGGCATACCCAAGCTTAGGCTCTTGGTTGTCCTTGAATATTGCCTTGGGGTGCCTTGGGAATCCCCAAGATTAGGCTCTTTCCACTCCTTATTCCATAGTCCATCGAATCTTTACCCAAAACTTGAAAACTTCACAACACAAAACTTAACAGAAAACTTGTAAGCTCCGTTGGTATAAGCAAATAAATCACCACTTAGGTACTGTTGTGAACTCATTCTAAATTCATATTGTTGTAATATCTACTGTATTCCAACTTCTCTATGGTTCATACCCTCCGATACTACTCATAGATTCGTCAAAATAAGCAAACAACACATAGAAAACAGAATCTGTCAAAAACAGAACAGGCTGTAGTAATCTGTAGGTTCTGAATACTTCTGTAACATCAAAAATCCTGAGAAATTAGGAAGTTCTAGGCAATTTGTTTATTAATCTACTTCAAGTGGAATTGGTATTTTATCTCTCTCTGGTAAAAAATGAAAATTATTCTCGTGAGCTCATACTTTCTGTTTTTATAGCAAGATCAAATAACAATCACCCAAGAAGATCCTAAAGGCTTTACTGGGCACAAACACTAATTAAAACATAAAAACACAATCATAACAGAGGATATATGATTTATTTATTACTAAACAGGAACAAAAAGCAAGGAACAAAAATAAAATTGGGTTGCCTCCCAACAAGCGCTATCGTTTAACGCCCCTAGCTAGGCATGATGATTTCAATGATGCTCATATAAAAGATAAGAATTGAAACATAAAGAGAGCATCATGAAGAATATGACTAGCACATTTAAGCCTAACCCACTTCCTATTCATAGGGATTTTTTGAGCAAACAACTTGTGGGAACAATAATCAACTTGCATAGGAAGGTAAAACAAGCAAATCTTCAAGATTTTCAACACATAGAGAGGAAATTCGATATTATTGCAATTCCTACAAGCATATGTTCCTCCCTCATAATAATTACATGTAGGATCATAAGCAAACTCACCAATGTAGCTATCACAAAACATATTACTAACACGATCCACATGTATGCAAAGTTGAAACTCTTCCAAAATAGTGGGATTAACATTAACTAAAGTCATGACCTCTCCAAACCCACTTTCATAATTATCACAATAAGATTCAACACCCTCCAAAATAGTGGGATCATTACTTCCTAAAGTTGACACTCTTCCAAACCCACTTTCATCAATATAATCATCATAAATAGGAGGCATGCTATCATCAAAATAAATTTGCTCATCAAAACTTGGGGGACAAAAAATATCATCTTCATCAAACATAGCATCCCCAAGCTTGTAGCTTTGCATATCATTAGCATCATAGATATTCAAGGAATTCATACTAACAACATTGCATTCATGCTCATCATACAAAGATTTAGTGCCAAACATTCTAATGCATTCTTCTTCTAACAATTTGGCACAATTATCGGAATCCTTATTTTCATGAAAGATATTAAAAAGATGAAGCATATGAGGTACCCTTAATTCCATTTTTTGTAGTTTTCTTTTATAGACTAAACTAGTGATAAAACAAGAAACTAAAATATTCGATTTCAAGATCTAAAGACATACCTTCAAGCGCTAACCTCCTCGGCAACGGTGCCAGAAAAGAGCTTGATGTCTACTACACAACCTTCTTCTTGTAGACGTTGTCGGGCCTCCAAGTGCAGAAATTTGTAGGACAGTAGCAAATTTCCCTCAAGTGGATGGCCTAAGGTTTATCAATCCGTGGGAGGCGTAGGATGAAGATGGTCTCTCTCAAACAACCCTGCAACCAAATAACAAAGAGTCTCTTGTGTCCCCAACACACCCAATACAATGGTAAATTGTATAGGTGCACTAGTTCGGCGAAGAGTTGGTGATACAAGTGCAATATGGATAGTAGATAAAGGTTTTTGTAATCTGAAAATACAAAAACAGCAAGGTAACTAATGATAAAAGTGGGCGTAAATGGTGTTGCAATGCTAGGAAACAAGGCCTAGGGTTCATACTTTCACTAGTGCAAGTTCTCTCAACAATAATAGCATACTTGGATCATATAACTATCCCTCAACATGCAACAAAGAGTCACCCCAAAGTGACTAATAGTGGACAACAAACGAAGAGATTATGGTAGGGTACGAAACCACCTCAAAGTTATTCTTTCTGATCAATCTATTCAAGAGTCCATAGTAAGATAACACGAAGCTATTCTTTCCGTTCAATCTATCATAGAGTTTGTACTAGAATAACACCTTAAGACACAAATCAACCAAAACCCTAATGTCACCTAGATACTCCAATGTCACCTCAAGTATCTATGGGTATGATTATACGATATGCATCACACAATCTCAGATTCATCTATTCAACCAACACAAAGAACTTCAAAGAGTGCCCAAAATTTTCTACCGGAGAGTCAAGACGAAAACGTGTGCCAACCCCTATGCATAAGTTCACGGAACTCACAAGTTGATCACCAAAACATACATCAAGTGGATCACGTGAATATCCCGTTGTCACCATAGATAAGCACATGCAATACATACATCAAGTGTTCTCAAATCCTTAAAGACTCAATCCGATAAGATAACTTCAAAGGGAAAACTCAATTCATCACAAGGAGATAGAGGGGGTGAAACATCATAAGCTCGCGGTACAACACGAGAGAGAGAGAGAGAGATCAAACACATAGCTATTGGTACATACCCTCAGCCCCGAGGGTGGACTACTCCCTCCTCGTCATGGAGAGCGCCGGATGATGAAGATGGCCACGGTAGAGGGATTCCCCCCTCCGGCAGGGTGTCAGAACGGGTCTAGATTGGTTTTCGGTGGCTACGCAGGCTTCTGGCGGTGGAACTCCCGATCTATTCTGCTCCTCGATGTTTTTAGGGTATATGGATATATATGGGCGAAAGAAGTCGATCAGGGGAGCCATGAGGGTGGGGCACGCCCAGGGGGCAGGCGCACCTCCCTGCCTCGTGGCCACCTCGAAGCTTCCTTGACTTCAACTCCAAGTCTCCTGGATCACGTTCGTTCCAAAAATCACGCTCCCGAAGGTTTCATTCCGTTTGGACTCCGTTTGATATTCCTTTTCTGCGAAACACTGAAACAAGGGGAAAAACAGAAACTGGCACTGGGCTCTGGGTTAATAGGATAGTCCCAAAAATAATATAAAAGTGTTTAATAAAGCCCATAAACATCCAAAACAGATAATATAATAGCATGGAGCAATCAAAAATTATAGATACGTTGGAGACGTATCAGTGGGCTGGGGGTGTCGGAGTCATATGTTTCTGGTGTACGGACTCCCGTAAACCTCCCCCCACTTTGTTTGTAATTTGAGGGAGAAAACTCGTCCGGAGCACCCCCCCCCCCACGGACCTATACATGACCGTGTTGAATGGCTTCCATGGTCCGGACAGATGCGGGCGGTTTGCGGGTTTTGCCTTGGAGATGCCCTTATGAGATTTAGAGTTTGAGCTTCTCTTCTCATGGACATGCATCATCTTTTGAAAACATTTCATTTTCATGTTTATTTTTCTTATTAGAATAGCACTATAAACTCAAGTGTTAAACAGCTCTAAAGTCTTGATAACTGTGAAGTGTCAACCACTGACTAATTCCCACTTGGAGAAAAAATGTCATGTCATCATCACAAAATTCTCAATTAGATCAAACCACACAAGGAAACAACAAAAAACAATTCAACACATATTGTACAACAGTGTTGATGTATAGACGACGCTTACAGCTTTAGAGACTTTTGTGTGTCAATTCTAAGCCGAGTTACAGCCCTGCAGGGCCACTACTACCTAGTAACGAAAAAATGTTTTGGGGGGGGGGCATGGCCCCCTCATGCCATAACGTAGCCCCGTCGTAGCTCCGCTGTTAATCGAGGCTCCCTAATAACATAATCTCCATGGTCTTGTTTGGCCTCGGAACACACAGGGTACGAATTCCTGTCTAAATCGTGTACACGTAGGACAACGCTGCAAAAATACAAGTTATGTGGTCCATGGTCGCACTCACATACATACGCCGTGTTCTGAACAATCTCACAAATTACAATGTCGGGTCGCACGCGCACAAGACATGTTGCATGCATAGAGGCCAAGTACGCAACATCAGGGTATTGTACATCAGGGTGATGGCGGATTCATTCAACTGGACCTTGCCAAAGCCGGCGGAACGATTTATCTTCGTACTCTGGTGAGTCCGTGCTTTTTCTTCTGTGATAGCAGTGAGTTTGGATTTTGCTACTTTTAAGACACAGGTGTAGGAGGGGATGGCTCCCCATGACGATCCTCATGGTGATAGGAGGTGGGCGGCGCATCTGGTCTCCGACCTACACACGCTGGAGTAGTTGATGTTCCAGCGAGGGACCGTAGTTCTGCAAGCTCGCACCCGATGTCTGTTGCTGCTCAATGACCGCGGCGAATGCGTCAACGCGCGAGCGGTGCAGCCAGGGGAGGAAATCGACGAAGTTAAGGAGATCTCATTCCCTTGCCATCTGGTGCTGGTGGGCAGGAAACTGTGTGAGGCTAGGACTGGCATGGGGATCGAGGAAGAGGTGAAGGCGGACCGCCATGGTGGCCAAGCCTTAAATGCGAAGCGAGGGGCGGCAATTGAGTTTGCCATTCTCATAGAAGAAGAGGACAAAAATCCCCTCCCATCTCCACGACCTCACCTTCAGCGTTGCGGTTCGATGGTGTTCTAGAAGAGATCGCTCGAGAAGGAGATGACAGCGGTAGTAGCTGGAGACATGGAAAAGATGGAGAGGATGCGAGAGATACTCTCCTGGTTCCCGGAGAGGGGGGGTCTGATGGCGGTGGTGAGTGGCTTCTAGATGCTCATGGAGGAAGAAGACGTTCGGCTGTCCCCACATGGCGGGGCGGTGGGACCGCTGCGGATGATAATATGGGTTATGGAGGAGGCGGCCTCTGATGACCCCAAGTAGCCGAGAAAGTGGAGAGAGTTCAGATCCAGGTGCTCGACCCCGACGGGCCCAGAAGAGGTGGTGGTGGGCCCATTGATGGCGCTCGCCGCCCCCACGGCCGGCTCACAGGCGAGGCCGGTGGAGATCCCCTCAGATCTGGAAGGTGGCGAGAAGGGGATGATACGTCTCCAACGTATCTATAATTTTTGATTGTTCCATGCTGTTTTATTATCAATCCTAGATGTTCTATAATCATTTTATAGTCATTTTATATCATTGTTTGGTACTAACCTATTGATATAGTGCCAAGTGTCAGTTGCTGTTTTTTGCATGTTTTTTACATCGCAGAAAATCAATACCAAATGGAGTCCAAATGTTGCGAAGCTTTACGGAGATTTTTTATGGACCAGAAGACACCTAATGGGCCAAGACTGCGCCTGGGGGTGCTCCGAGGAGAGCTCAACCCACCAGGGTGCGCCATGGTGGGTTGTGCCCACCTCAGCTGGCCCCCGGACCGCCTCTTTGCTCTATAAATACCCCAATATTCCAGAAACTCTAGGGGAGTCGACGAAAATCAATTCCAGCTGCCACAAAGTCCAGAACCACCAGATCCAATCTAGACACCATCACGGATGGGGTTCACCACCTCCATTGGTGCCTCTCCGATGGTGTGTGAGTAGTTCTTTGTAGACCTTTGGGTCCGTAGTTAGTAGCTAGATGGCTTCCTCTCTCTCTCGTTTGATTCTCAATACAATGGTCTCTTGGAGATCCATATGATGTAACTCTTTTTGCGTTGTGTTTGTTGGGATCAGATGAACTTTGAGTTTATGATCAGATATATCTTTTTATATCCATGAAAGTATTTGAGTTTCTTTGATCTCTTTTATGCATGATTGCTTATAGCCTCGTATTTCTTCTCCAATATTTGGGTTTTGTTTGGCCAACTTGATCTATTTATCTATGGCAAGAGGTGCTTTGTAGTGGGTTCGATCTTACGGTGCTTGATCCAAGTGACAAAGGGGAACCGACATGTATGTATCATTGCTACTAAGGATAAAATGATGGGGTCTATATCTACATAGATAGATCTTGTCTACATCATGTCATCATTCTTATTGCATTACTCCGTTTCTCCATGAACTTAATACACTAGATGCATGTTGGATAGTGGCTGATGTGTGGAGTAATAGTAGTAGATGCAGGCAGGAGTCGGTCTACTAATCTTGGACGTGATGCCTATATAATGACCATTGCCTGGATATCGTCATGAGTATTTGAAGCTCTATGAATTGCCCAACAGTAATTTGTTTACCCACCGTTTGCTATTTTTCTTGAGAGAAGCCACTAGTGAAACCTACGGCCCTCGGGTCTCTTTCTCTTACTATTTGCCTTCGCGATCTATTTTATTTGCCTTTTATTTTCAAATCTACTAAACCAAAAATAAAAAAATACCTTGCTGCAATTTATTTTATTTGGCGTTCGATCTATCAATATTTACAACTTTCTCCCGTGCACGCACCAATTTCTGGCACCGTTACCCGAAAGGGATTGACAACCCCTTTAACACGTCGGGTTGCGAGTATTTGTTATTTGTGTGCAGGGGCTGTTTATGTTGTGTTGCTTGGTTCTCCTACTGGTTCGATAACCTTGGTTTCATATCTGAGGGAAATACCTATCGCCGCTGTGCGGCATCATCCCTTCCTCTTTGGTGAAATACCGATGTAGCTTCAAGCGACATCAAAGGAATTGTTGGCGTCGTTGCCAGGGAGGATCTTCAACATATACCAGGTTCCTAATACAAATATCATCTCCTCGCAATTTACATTATTTTCCATTTTCCTCTCTTTTTCCTCTCCCCCACTTCACAAAAAATTGTTGTTTTTATTCGCCCCTCTTTTTTGTTCGTCGTTTTCTTGTCGAATCTATCATTTGCTTGCAATCGTGAGTGATTTCGGTATGGCAGCAACAGATGATGGCCTAACTCCTAAGATTGGACGTGCGGGCAATCTGGATGCCAAAACTTTTATCTTGGGGCAAGGGGATGTTATGGGAAAGGAACGTACCCAAGAATTTTTCAATTGAATGGGAAATCTATGTCTTGATGATGCTCCTATACTTAGAACCACTAGATCTTATGCAGATGCTATTTCAGCACTAGTTCTGAAACTTGAAAGTAAATTTATTCGTACTCATCCTACTTTGCAAAGATTATTTTTTGAGCTCCCCGTTATAAACAATCCTAAGGCCAAAAAGTTGGCCACTCTCGTTCTTATGAATGAGTTTGACTATATCATACGAGAAGCTAGGGAAATCTTTGATTTTTATGGTATGAATTGTGAAAAGCCCGTGATAGATAAAATTCTTTAAGATAGTGATTATGCGTTAAGACATTTGCTTGGGGATAATAAAATCTTTGATGAGAATCTTAAAAAGGAAGTCCCCATTTTAGATGTAATTCAACAAGTTTTCAACAATGTTAATCAACACTACTCTTGGATTGTTGCCGGAAATAAACGTGGTTATGATAATGGGCAATTTAATAATGCTCAGGTTTCTATGGATAATATGTTTTATGTTGTTTTTACAAAGCCCCATCATGGAAACACCTCTAAGGGAATTAAGAACAAAGATGACAAAACTTAGATCCTTGCTTTATGCCTAACTAAGGGCGTAAAACTATAGCGCTTGTTGGGAGGCAACCCAATGAATAAAATTTATTTTTGCTTTTTGCTTCCTGTTTTTGAGTGTTAGCACAATTATGCTACTGTTATGCTTGTGTTTTTTGTGTTTTAATTAGTGTTTGTGCCAAGTAAAGCCTTTAGGATCTTCTTGGGTAATAGTTGTTTGATCTTCATGGAAACACCTCTAAGGGAATTAAGAACAAAGATGACAAAACTTAGATCCTTGCTTTATGCCTAACTAAGGGCGTAAAACTATAGCGCTTGTTGGGAGGCAACCCAATGAATAAAATTTATTTTTGCTTTTTGCTTCCTGTTTTTGAGTGTTAGCACAATTATGCTACTATTATGCTTGTGTTTTTTGTGTTTTAATTAGTGTTTGTGCCAAGTAAAGCCTTTAGGATCTTCTTGGGTAATAGTTGTTTGATCTTGCTGAAAAAACGAAAACTTTTGCGCTCGCGAAAACAATTCTCATTTTTAACCAGAGAGCGATAAAATATCCATTCCTTTTGCAGTAGATCAATATACAAATTGCTCAGGCCTTCCTAATTTTTTAGAATTTTTGAAGTTACAGAAGTATTCGAAACACCAAGATTACTATAGATTGTTTTGTTTTTGTCAGATTCTATTTTCTTTGCGTTGTGTGCTTATTTTGATGGCTCTTTGGTTTTCTTTGATAAGTTTTTGCCATAGAAAAGTTGGAATACGGTAGATATAATGCAATAACAAAATATGAATTGGTTTGATACAACACTTATAGTAGTGATTTATTTTCTTGTACTAACGGATCTCATGAAGGTTTTGTTGAGTTTTGTGTGATTGAAGTTTTCAAGTTTTGGGTTATCTTACGATGGATGAAGCAATAAGGAGTAAGAAGAGCCTAAGCTTGGTGATGCCCCGGCATACCCCGCTATTATCCAAAAGAGAGCAAGCAACTAAGCTTGGGGATGCCCCCGAATGGCATCCCCTCTTTCTTCTAACGACCATCGGTATTTTACTCGAAGCTATATTTTTATTCCTCACATGCTATGTGTTTTGCTTGGAGCGTCTTGTATGATATGAGTCTTTGTTTGTTTTATTTTGTGTTTTAAGTCTTGATTCCTTGATGGACACACCTATTTGAGAGAGCCAAAATTATGGCATGACTTGTTAGAATTGCTCTCTATGCTTCACTTATATTTTTTATGATCTATGGACTTGTTCTAGTGCTTCACTTATATCTTTTTGAGCATGGTGTGCTTTGGTATTTTTTGAAGAAATGCTCTCTTTCTTCACTTAGATTTATTTGAGAGTTAGTAAATTTTTTGAAGGAATTCTCTCTTGCTCCACTTAAATTAATTTGAGAGAAAGAAAAATTATGCTCATGATCTTCACTTATATTTGTTTGAGCTTATCAAAAGCAACATATGAAAATTAGTTCCAAAGTGATAGATATCCAAGAAGGATATAATAAAAACTTTCATGAAGATCATTGGACAAAATAAACTTGATTCTTAGTAATAGTTTTGAGATATGATGATGTGATATGTGAGTTATGTTGATGAGTAACTATGCTTTAGTAAGAATATTCGTGTTAAGGTTTGTGATTCCCTATGCAAGCATGAAAGTCAATAGTTATGCAATGAAATTACATCCTACTTGTGGTGCATTATTCGGTGTTAATTATGCTCAATGCTCGCCTATGAGATTATTCGTTTCTTGGTTGGTCGCTTCTCAATCTTTTGTTGGCCTTCATTTTGCACTAAGTATGATCACTACTTGTGCATCCAAAATCCTTTAAACTAGTGTTGCCACATGAGTCCACTATACCTACCTATATGTGGTATTCTTTTGCCGTTCTAAGCAAATTTGTATGTGCCACCTCTAATTTTAAAATAAATTTCTCTTTTGTGTGCTCGTACCGCTCGCGAGGCGGCGAGGGGTTGCCAATATTTTCCATGCTATATGTGTTATTCTCACAATGAGTGTTTATTCACTTGTCATTGCACGAGAGTAAGGCAAAGGTATTAGGGATGCCCAGTCCCGAAATGAAAAATGAATTTACTTTATGTTTTCAAATAATAAATTCCTTGGAAAGTGTTGGTACGGAGGGCACCCGTGGATACGGTTAGCCATGGAAAGTGAAAGTGTGGTGGAAAAAGGAATAAACTTTATTTTCTGTTTGGGAACTGCCTATGACATATCTAGCATGGAAAGTGTTGGGAGTTGTAAGTTGTTTTCGTTGGTGGGAAGGATACACCTCCCAAAATGTTTTTATCTCTAAGTTTTTTGCTTTGAGCTCTGGCACCTCTAGAAATCCCTACTTCCCTCTCCGAAGGGCCTTTCTTTTACTTTATGCAATTTTTATTTTTGAATTTGAGTCTCCATCTTCTCTTATAAAAGCACCAACTAGGAGGCACTATGATCGTACTTGAGCATTGGGTGTAGTTAATATGCGAGTGTGTTTTATGAATGGATCAATGATTGAGCATGATGGGCTAGGGATAACTTATTTTAGCATTGATATTTTGAAAGACATGTTTGCTTGTTGATATGCTTGGGTATTTAAGTTATCATGTCAAAACTAGACTATTGCTTTGAACAATATAAAAGTCAAAATGTCCATGCTATAAAGAAAAGAATATGATATGACATGATAGGCAGCATTCCACATCAAAAATTCTGTTTTTATCACTTACCTACTCGAGGATGAGTAGGAGTTAAGCTTGGGGATGTTGATACGTCTCCAACGTATCTATAATTTTTTATTGTTCCATGCTGTTATATTATCAATCTTGGATGTTTTATAATCATTTTATAGTCATTTTATATCATTTTTGGTACTAACCTATTGACATAGTGCCAAGTGCCAGTTGCTATTTTTTGCATGTCTTTACATCGCAGAAAAGAAATACCAAACGGAGTCCAAATGCCACGAAACTTTACGGACATTTTTTATGGACCATAAGATACCTAATGGGCCAAGGTTGTGCCTAGGGGGTGCTTCGGGGAAACCACAACCCACCAGGGCACGCTAGGAGGCTCGGGCGCGCCCTGGTGGGTTGTGCCCACCTCGGGGGCCCCCCTAACCGCCTCTTTGCTCTATAAATACCCCGATATTCTAGAAACCCTAGGGAGTCGACGAAAATCAATTCCAGCCGCCGCAGAGTCTAGAACCACCATATCCAATCTAGACACCATCACGAATGGGGTTCACCACCTCCATTGGTGCCTCTCCGATGATGTGTGGGTAGTTCTTTGTAGACCTTCGGGTCTGTAGTTAGTAGCTAGATGGCTTCCTCTCTCTCGTTTGATTCTCAATACAATGGTCTCTTGGAGATCCATATGATGTAACTCTTTTTGTGGTGTGTTTGTTGCGATCGGATGAACTTTGAGTTTATGATCAGATATATCTTTTTATATCCATGAAAGTATTTGAGTTTCTTTGATCTATTTTATGCATGATTACTTATAGCCTCGTATTTCTTCTCTGATATTTGGGTTTTGTTTGGCCAACTTGATCTATTTATCTTGCAATGGGACGAGGTGCTTTGTAGTGGGTTCGATCTTACGGTGATTGATCCCAGTGACAGAAGGGGAACCGACATGTATGTATCGTTGCTACTAAGGATAAAACGATGGGGTCTATCTCTACATAGATAGATCTTGTCTACATCATGTCATTGTTCTTATTGCATTACTCTGTTTCTCCATGAACTTAATACACTAGATGCATATTGGATAGCGGTCGATGTGTGGAGTAATAGTAGTAGATGCAGGCAGGAGTCAGTCTACTAATCTTGGACATGATGCCTATATAATGATCATTGCTTGGATATCGTTATGAGTATTTGAAGTTCTATCAATTTCCCAACAGTAATTTGTTTACCCAATGTTTGCTATTTTTCTCGAGAGAAGCCACTAGTGAAATCTACGGGCCCTGGGTCTGTTTCTCTTACTATTTGCCTTCGCAATCTATTTTATTTGCCTTTTATTTTCAGATCTACTAAACCAAAAATACAAAAATACATTGCTGCAATTTATTTTATTTGGCGTTCGATCTATCAATATTTACAACTTTATCCCGTCCACGCACCAATTTCTGGCACCGTTACCCGAAAGGGATTGACAACCCCTAAGGGAGTCCTGGATTAGGGGGTGTCCGGATGGCCGGACTATACCTTCAGCCGGACTCCTGGACTATGAAGATACAAGATTGAAGACTTCGTCCCGTGTACGGAAGGGACTTTCCTTGGCGTGGAAGGCAAGCTTGGCGATACGGATATGTAGATCTCCTACCATTGTAACCGACTTTGTGTAACCCTAACCCTCTCTGGTGTCTATATAAACCGGAGGGTTTTAGTCCGTAGGACAACATACAGAACAACAATCATACCATAGGCTAGCTTCTAGGGTTTAGCCTCTCTGATCTCGTGGTAGATCTACTCTTGTACTACCCATGTCATTAATATTAATCAAGCAGGACGTAGGGTTTTACCTCCATCAAGAGGGCCCGAACCTGGGTGAAACTTCGTGTCCCCTACCTCCTGTTACCATCCGGCCTAGACGCACAGTTCGGGACCCCCTACCCGAGATCCACCGGTTTTGACACCGACATTGGTGCTTTCATTGAGAGTTCCTCTGTGTCGTCACCGTCAGGCTTGATGGCTCCTACGATCATCAATGGCGATGCAGTCCAGGGTGAGACCTTCCTTCCCGGACAGATCTTCGTCTTCGGCGGCTTCGCACTGCGGGCCAATTCACTTGGCCATCTGGAGCAGATCGAAAGCTACGCCCCTGGCCGTCAGGTCAGATTTGGAATTTTAAACTACACGGCTGACATCCGCGGGGATTTGATCTTCGACGGATTCGAGCCACTGCCGAGCGCGCCGCACTGTCACGACGAGCCTGATCTAGCTCTGCCACCGGACAGTGCCCTGGAGGCCGCACCCGCATCGGCTTCGACCCTTAATTCGGAGCCAACTGCACCGATCGAGGATGGGTGGTTGGACGCTGCCTCGAGGGCTGCGATCCCAACGGGGATCAAGCCGAACACCAACCCCGCACCCCGCGATACTCGTGACTCCAAAGAGCCAGACTCCTCTCCGGACTCCGAACCCTCCGCGCCCCTGCCAATCGAATCCGATTGGGCGCCGATCATGGAGTTTACCGCCACGGACATCTTTCAGCACTCGCCTTTCGGTGATATTCTAAAGACACTAAAGTCTCTCTCTTTATCAGGAGAGCCCTGGCCGGACTACGGTCAACAAGGTTGGGATACGGACGATGAAGAAATTCAAAGCCCACCCACCACCCACCTTGTAGCCACTGTCGACGATTTAACCGACATGCTCGACTTCGACTCCGAAGACATCGACTGTATGGACGCCGATGAAGGAGACGATGAAGAACCAGCGCCTATTGGGCCCTGGAAAGCCACCTCGTCATATGACATATACATGGTGGACACCCCAAAAGAAGGAGATGGCGATGGAACAGCGGAGGATAACCCCTCCGAGAAACAGCCTAAGTGCGGGCGTCAGCAGCGCCGCTCAAAATCCCGCCAAAACAAATACGGTGATTCTAGCACTGGAGATAATAATACTCCGAAGAATGCCGAAGAAAATCCCCTCCAGCAAGATTCAGCACAGGAGGATGGAGAAGCCAGCCCTCATGAGAGAGCGGCAGACAGAGAGGTCGAGGACGATAATTATACACCTCCCTTCGAAGACGAGGCAAGCCTCGACGACAACGAATTCGTCGTGCCAGAGGATCCCGCCGAACAAGAGCGTTTTCAACACAGTCTTATGGCCACGGCAAGAAGCCTCAAGAAAAAACAGCAACAGCTTAGAGCTGATCAAGATTTGCTAGTCGACAGATGGACCGAAGTCCTTGCGGCCGAAGAGAATAAACTCGAATGCCCCTCCAAGAGCTACCCAAAGCACAGGTTGCTACCCCGATTAGAGGAGGAAGCACTTAAACCTATATCACCTGCACTCGATACGGCCGATTGGCCACCTCGTGGCCGCGACAGAGAGGCCTCTCGGCCCTCCACTCAAGCCGCACCCCGTACCAAGGCACGGGAAAATGCGCCGGACCTGCGAGATATGTTGGAGGACAAGGCAAGGCAAACAAGATCAAGCTACGGATCGCGTGGGCGCCCCACGACTCGAGACGGTAACCATCACGCCAGACACAAATCCGGTAGGGTCGAACATAGTAGGCAAAGCTCATTGGAGCTACGTCGTGATATAGCCCAGTACAGAGGCGCCGCACACCCACTATGCTTCACAGATGAAGTAATGGATCATCAAATCCCCGAGGGTTTCAAACCCGTGAACATCGAATCATATGATGGCACAACAGATCCTGCGATATGGATTGAGGATTATCTCCTTCATATCCACATGGCCCGCGGCGATGATTTCCACGCCATCAAATACCTCCCACTCAAGCTTAAAGGACCTGCTCGGCATTGGCTTAACAGCTTGCCAACAGGATCAATCAGTTGTTGGGAGGACCTGGAAGCCGCATTCCTCAACAATTTCCAGGGCACTTATGTGCGACCACCAGACGCCGATGACCTAAGCCACGTAATTCAGCAGTCAGATGAATCGGCCAGGCAATTCTGGACACGGTTCTTAACAAAGAAAAATCAAATAGTCGACTGTCCGGACGCAGAGGCCCTAGCAGCCTTCAAGCATAATATCCGTGACGAGTGGCTTGCCCGGCACCTTGGACAGGAAAAGCCGAAATCTATGGCAGCACTCATGAAACTCATGACCCGCTTTTGCGTGGGAGAAGACAGCTGGCTCGCTCGTAGTAACAATATGACCAAGAACCCTGGTAATTCGGATACCAGGGACAGTAGTGGCAGGTCGCGTTGCAACAAGCAGAAGCGCCGCATTAACGACGACAATGCTGAGGATACGGCAGTTAATGCTGGATTCAGAGGCTATAAATCCGGTCAGTGGAAAAAGCCATTCAAAAGAAATCCTAGGGGCCCATCCAGTTTGGACCGAATACTCGACCGCTTGTGCCAGATACATGGCACCCCCGAAAAGCCGGCCAATCACACCAACAGGGATTGTTGGGTGTTCAAGTAGGCAGGCAAGTTAAATGCTGAAAATACAGACAAGGGGCTGCATAGCGATGACGACGAAGAGCCCCGGCCGCCGAACAACAGTGGACAGAAGGGTTTTACCCCACAAGTGCGGACGATGAACATGATATACGCAACCCACATCCCCAAGAGGGAGCGGAAGCGCGCGTTAAGGGACGTATACGCGATAGAGCCAGTCGCCCCAAAGTTCAACCCATGGTCCTCCTGCCCGATCACCTTTGATCGAAGGGACCATCCCACTAGCACCCGTCATGGCGGATTCGCCGCATTGGTTCTAGACCCAATTATTGACGGATTTCATCTCACTAGAGTCCTTATGGACGGCGGCAGTAGCCTGAACCTGCTTTACCAGGATATAGTGCGGAAAATGGGCATAGATCCCTCGAGGATTAAGCCCACCAAAACGACCTTTAAAGGTGTAATACCAGGTGTAGAGGCCAACTGTACAGGCTCAGTCACACTTGAAGTGGTCTTTGGATCTCCGGATAATTTCCGAAGCGAGGAGTTAATCTTCGACATAGTCCCATTCTGCAGTGGCTATCACGCACTGCTCGGACGAACCGCATTCGCCAAGTTCAATGCGGTACCGCACTACGCCTACCTTAAGCTCAAGATGCCAGGCCCTCGAGGAGTAATTACGGTCAATGGAAACACCGAACGCTCCCTCCAAATGGAGGAGCACACGGCGGCCCTTGCAGCGGAAGTACAAAGCAGCCTCTCCAGGCAGTTCTCCAGTCCGGCCATTAAACGTCCAGACACCGTCAAGCGCGCCCGGAGTAACCTACAACAAGACCGCCTAGCACGTTCCGAGCAGGCGTAGCAATGCGGCCCCAACCCCAGCCCTCGCAAAAATGCGACACCAGTACTTCGCGTACATAACTACGCTCTAGAAATACCATGGGTATAGGGGGAGGGGCACCATCACGGCACGCCCGAAACACGGCTTAAACCGCACCAGGGGCTGTCGATTTTTTAATTTTCTCTTACTTTCAGGACTCCACTCTTCGGAAGACCTGTTCGGCAGTTCAATTGCCGCACAAACGATGCAAGAACCAGGGAAGCAGACAAGCCATGCCGCATTACGGAACTCCCAGGTGGTCTCTATCACGAGCAGTATACCTGTTTCGCATACCATTCCGCAGCCTACCCCTGGAACGGACATATTAAAATAGTCCAACCTTTTGCTTATCGCATTATTTGTATCGTTCTTCTTTGATCGCGGCCCTTTTTCAATAAACAATGCATAGCTTTTGTCTATTTTTGCATTACTTTTTTTTCACAAATATATGTTCCTTAACGACATGTTGCACCCGTACACTTTGGTACGGCCAAAATACGCCAGGGGCTTTAGTACCCCTTAATATGGTGTGAGAAGTCCGAACACTTTAACAAGTGTGGCACCCCGAACTTATAGCATTATATGCATCGGGTCCGAATCATGTCTTGGGTCAATAGTGGGGTTTGCCCGACTCCTATGTTTTGGTGCCTTACGTTCCGCTATATCGGCTAAGGTAGCACTAGGAGAGCTACTGCGATTGTGCCCTAGTTGAGCTAGGTCGAGCACCTCAGTAGAGAAAGCTAAAACTGACTGTCATGATGAAGCGAGAGCTGGTCGTTGTTCGAGAGGTTTTTCGAGTCCATAAAGACTTATGCCGCTTAGAGCGAGGAGCTGGCTCTGTCCGACCAAGGCGTGGATAGCGCCCCGAACTCGGTCTTCCGAATGCTAGGGGCTTCGCCAAAATTTAAAATTATAGAATTCTATGGCTAAGTGAGAGTGTTCAAGCATTATAGTCTGATTGCCTTGTTCGTTGTGCTGAGCGCCTCCCTCGAAGGACCCAACCATGGGAAAAAGGGCGCTTAGGTTTATCCCCGAACACCCCAGCACTAACGGCATGGGGGCAGAAGCCGATGACTCGCCATCTCTCTTAATTGATAAACAGTTGCACAGAAGGTAATATTTTAAATTCCAACAGCATTGCTTAGCGCATATGAACAAGTTTTCAGCGCACGGGACAAAACGAGCGAGTTTTACTCAAAAATTACATCCCTGGAACATTCATCCGCCATAAGGCAGGCACCCTTCAGAACATCTTTATAATAATTCTCGGGCTTGCGATGCTCTTTCCCCGGCGGTGGCCCGTCCTTCACAAGCTTCTCAGCATCCAGCTTGCCCCATTGCACCTTAGCACGGGCATGGGCCCTACGGGCACCTTCAATGCAGACGGAGCGCTTTATGACTTCGAGCCTTGGACAGGCCCCCACCAGCTGCCGCACCAGCCCGAAATAGCTCCCAGGCAGAGCCTCTCCAGGCCACAGCCGAACTATGAGGCCCTTCATGGCCTGTTCGGCCGCCTTGTGGAGCTCGACCAGTTGCTTCAGCTGGTCGCTCAGGGGCACGGGGTGTCCGGCCTCAGCATACTGAGACCAGAACACCTTCTCTGTCGAGCTGCCCTCCTTGGCTTGATAGAAGGCAGCAGCATCGGACACGCTACGGGGAAGATCCGCGAAGGCTCTTGGAGAACTCTGGATTCGGGTAAGTAGCAAGTAACTCACATTTACATGTTTACTTTGCATAAAGAATGCCTTACCCGCCGCTATCTTTTTCACCGCATCCAACTCCTGGAGGGTCTTCTGGGATTCGGCCTTGGTAGACTTGGCATCTTTAATAGCCACCACAAGCTCGGACGCTCGCGTCTTTGAGTCAAGCTCCAAACTCTCATGTTTTTTCATGAGAGCCTGGAGCTCTTGCCGCACCTTGCCAACCTTGGCCTCATACTTCTCCCGCTCGATGCGCTCCGTGGCCGCCCTCTTCTCGGACTCGACCAACGCTTGCTTAAGGGTCTCCACCTCAGACGTGGCCCCTACAATAGCCACGATACTCCTGTCATTTTTTGCAATTGCACTTTTTATATATATACTTAAACAAGGTATTTCTTACCTTCATTGTCCTCAAGCTGCTTCTTGGCATGCCCGAGCTCTTGCTCAGACCGCTCGAGGTTCTGCTTTAGCGTGTCCACTTTCGCAGTCAGTGCGGCGGACACCAGCAGAGAAGCCTGCATACGCATATTGACTCCTTTTTGTTAGACTCCTACGAATTTTATTTGATCCTCTATTCGGCTTTTCTTCCCGAACGCCAAACAGAGCATTAGGGGCTACTATCTATGCGGTAATATTATTTACACATTCTTTACTTACCTCAAAGCCTGTTAAAAGGCTAGTACAAGCTTCAGTCAGCCCGCTCTTGGCGGACTGAACCTTCTGGACCACCGCACTCATAATGGTGCGGTGCCCCTCGTCGATGGAGGCGCCTTGGAGCGCCTCCAACAGATTGTCCGGCGCCTCCGGTTGGACGGGGGTCACCGGCACGGTGGGCTTGCTCCTCTTGGAAGGAGGTCACCTGCAGGACTCTGGAACCTTTGAAGGTTCCGGAGTGGTGCCCAGCCTAGGGCCGGACTTGGAGCCCTGGGGGGTTTTATCCCCTTTGCTCCTGGAGTCTGGGAGGTCGCCTTGCGGCACCTCCAGGACCACCTCCTCCCGGCTTGGAACCTGTTGGGACAACACTTCGGTGTCGTCCATAGGGCGGGGGGAGGAAGCCGTCGGAAGCGAATTCACATCCGACGAGTCCAGTGAACCGCATAAACATATTCGACATAAGGGAAAGCTGTGCAATAAAGGAATACTATGAATTACTCTGGTATCCGGATACTTACGATTTAGCCAGGGGCTTGGCCCTGAGCGGCCACTCCTCTCCGCCGTCGTCGGCGTCGGTGGAGTAGTCCGGAGGAAGGGTTTTTCCCCTTCTTGGACCCTTCGGCCTCCCTAGTTGGGGCGGCCTTCCTTTTCTTCCCTTCCCCCGCTGGAGGGGGAGGGGTCTCTTCTTCCTCCTCCTCGTCTTCATGAGAGGAGTGCGTCTGGGAGTCGTCGGATGAGGGATCCGACACCTCCAGGCGTCGGGCACTCTTTCGAGTCCCCGTGGCCTTCTTCTTGGCCTTCTTCTCCCGCACCACACGGGGTGTTGGAACCAGCAGCTTCGCCAAGCAGGCATCGTCTGGGTCTTCGGGCAAAGGAGCCGGACAGTCGATCTGTCTGGACTTCACCTGCCAAACCTGTCAAAGGTAAGGGAGCTTAGATCTCGCATAGAGTTAAACTATGAAAAACTAATACCCTGTAAAAGGTGCAAACAACTTACCGCGCTAGCGTGCCGCTGCGCGCTGAATCCGCGATCCTCGGTAGCGGATGCGGGAGCCTTGGTGCCCTTGAAAAGCACCTTCCAGGCATCTTCGTACGTCGTGTCGAAGAGCCTGCTCGGAGTTCGGTGATGCACCGGGTTGAACTCCCACAGATTGAAGGCCCGTTGTTAACACGGGAGGATCAGGCGGATGAGCATAACCTGGACTACGTTGACAAGCTTGAGCTGCTTGCCCACCAGGGTTTGGATGCATGTTTGCAGTCCAGTCACCTCTCCTTTGCTGCCCCACGGTAGGCCCGTCTCTTTCCAGGACGCGAGCCGCATTGGGGGTCCAGACCGGAACACGGGGGCTGCGACCCACTCAGGGTCGCGCGGCTCGGTGATGTAAAACCACCTCGATTGCCACCCCTTTAGGGTCTCCACATAGGAGCCCTCGAGCCATAAGACGTTGGGCATCTTGCCCACCATGGCGCCTCCGCACTTCGCCTGGTTGCCGCGCACCACCTTCGGCTTGACGTTGAAAGTCTTGAGCCATAGGCCGAAATGGGGGCAGATGCAGAGGAAAGCCTCGCACACGACGATAAACGCCGAGATGTTGAGGACGAAGTTCGGGGCCAGATCATGGAAATCCAGGCCGTAGTAGAACATGAGTCCCTGGACGAATGGGTGGATAGGAAAGCCTAGTCCATGGAGGAAGTGGGGAAGGAACACTACCCTCTCATGGGGCCTTGGGGTGGGGAGGAGCTGCCCCTCTTCGAGAAGCCGGTGCGCGATGTCGTTAGACAAGTATCCGGCCTTCCTCAGGTTTTTGATGTGCCCCTCCGTGACGGAGGAGGCCATCCACTTGCCTCCTGCTCCAGACATGGCTGGAGAAGGTTGAGGTGGGGAGTGCGGACTTGGGCGCTGGAGCTCGAGTGCGCGAGAATGGATAGGCAAAGGAGGAAGAAGGCGTAGGTGAAAAGGTGGATCCTTATCCCCTTATATGGGTGGACGCAACTACATGTCCCCACCAGCCTGGTAAAACTCGCTTATCTCCAAGCGCCGTAATCAATGGCGCGGTTGGGTTACCCACGCCCATATTGATGAGAATCCCGGAATAAGGGGACACGATCTCTGCTTTAACAAGACATGCCAAGGAAACCACCTCGCATGACGCGCTGAGGTGGGATAATAAAACGATTCGGATAAAAGCTTGGCCGTGGTGTGTCACACTATGGAATACGTCAGCAGATTAGATTTGTGTTAATATTATTCTCTCTATGGCAATACGTGGAAGCTTATTTTGCAGAGCCGGACACTACTCTTGGTGTTTACAAACTTTTATGAAGAATTTGGAGGAGGAACCCGCCTTGCAATGCCGAAGATAATCTGCGTGCCGGACTCGTCGTCATTGAAGCCTGGTTCAGGGGCTACTGAGGGAGTCCTAGATTAGGGGGTGTCCGGATGGCCGGACTATACCTTCAGCCGGACTCCTGGACTATGAAGATACAAGATTGAAGACTTCGTCCCGTGTCCGGAAGGGACTTTCCTTGGCATGGAAGGCAAGCTTGGTGATACGGATATGTAGATCTCCTACCATTGTAACCGACTTTGTGTAACCCTAACCCTCTCCGGTGTCTATATAAACCGGAGGGTTTTAGTCCGTTGGACAACATACAGAACAAGAATCATACCATAGGCTAGCTTCTAGGGTTTAGCCTCTCTGATCTCGTGGTAGATCTACTCTTGTACTACCCATATCATTAATATTAATCAAGCAGGACGTAGGGTTTTACCTCCATCAAGAGGGCCCGAACCTGGGTAAAACTTCGTGTCCCCTGCCTCCTGTTACCATCCGGCCTAGACGCACAGTTCGGGACCCCCTACCCGAGATCCGCCGGTTTTGACACCGACAACCCCTTTGACACATCGAGTTGCGAGTATTTGTTATTTGTGTGCAGGGGCTGTTTACGTTGTGTTTCTTGGTTCTCCTACTGGTTTGATAACCTTGGTTTCATATCTGAGGGAAATACCTACCGCTGATGTGCTGCATCATCCCTTCCTCTTTGGGGAAATACAGACGTAGCTTCAAGCGACATCAGGGGACACCGGTGGTGAATCAGAGCAGGGTGACAGAGAGGACCAAGCTGAAGAAGAAGAAGTCGGTGGTGTCCGAGCTACCCAGGCGCTCCCTAAGGTTCCCGAGATGCTCTCTCCGCTTGCTCCACCTGGCCTCCCTCAAGAAATAGGAATCTCTCTAGCGAGCAGCCGTTTCTGGCTGCTGGCCGGGAGATGATTCCAACAAGAAGGCTGGGACCTCACCGGATTCCAAAGGTATGAATTCGCGTGGCAGTAAATATCTTTCTTGTTGTAATGCGGGGGATGGCCTGATTGGGAAAAAACCCGAAAAACAGAGGCTGAAATTGTCATGTAGAAAACCTATCAAGGTTGGTGACACTGATTCTGGCGCTGCCCTCTATGGAGGTGTCAGTTGCAAGGTATCTAATGGCCAGATAATTTGGAGTAAGGACATTATTAAACGGATGAACAAGGAGAATTATGCCCAAAATCTAGATATCTAGTCTAATGTGGATACTTATCTAGATGAAATGGAACTAAATACTTGCACAGTTTCTGGTTCTGATAAGAATACAAAAGGGATTAGTCAATACTCTCCCGATTGGGGTAAAGGGGCAAATAAAAATGCTAGAGAAGGGCATTATGGGGAAAAAGAGGAGACGGGTTCTGAAAATGCACTTTCCCATACTTTTGGGCATATAAACAGTGAGCCTCTCCTCCTCTTCGAGAGAAAGTGCGACCCCTTCGAGGTGCTAGGGTTCCCTCCCCTCCGCCACCACCAAAAACTGCAAGTGAGGGTTGTGAGATGATGAACAGAGGTTTTGGGGGATATCGTGGGGGAGGAAGATTCAACAGGGGGGGGAGAGAATTTTCGGTATAGGAAAAAGGAGGAGGAAACAGAAAAATTTAGAGAGAATTGACAACACAATGACAGAAGTGAAGGGAGATCCGGGTTTAGAGATGGAGCAGGAGGCTCTAATCATCAGATGGATGTTGATGGTGGAGCACGAGAAGAGATGAAGAATCCCAATGGGAACAAGGAGATCTCCACTTCAAGAGTGGAGGGAGGGCAGGTGATACAAGACCTCAAAGGTAAAGATGTTGTTACTGCTCTTACCCCTTTTTCGGTTGATGAAGCAGCAACAGTGGTTCGGAGCATTGTTGGCTCAACAAGGGGCAGAGAGCTCATCTGGAGGGGGGTGCCCCTCCTCAAGAAAGTGTCAAAACCAGTGAATCTGATAAGAGGGGAAGTGATTATGTGGAAGAAAAGGGTAGTAAGAGAAGAAGACAGACATATGCAGGGATGGGTAACAGGCAAGGACAGGCTAGCTGGGGGCAGACTACCTGGTCTGGGCAGAGAGAAGGCTTTGAAAAGAGCAAGAATGGAAATAACTTTAGAATTATGTGGAACAAATGCAAAGATAGCAGACACTTGACAAGATACTACAAGTTGCCTAACTGCATAATATGTGGAAAGAACTCTCACATCACTGAAGACTGTGTATGGCTAAAGCAGATCAAGCCGACCCCAAAATTTGTGGGATATGCAGCTAGGGTGTTGGGGGTTCTTTTGATTCAGAACTCAAAGGAGGTGATAAGTAGTGAACAGGTCAACCCCATGGCAATTGTCAACATTGCCTCAGGAGAGATAAATGCAACTTAATTTTTGGAGGGCTTCAATTACATGTTTAGTTGGAACTGGCAATGGAGGTGCAAAAAGCATGGAGATAGAGCCTATCTGATGAGGTTTCCAAACAAAAGCAGGTTGATAGATGCTACCTCTTGAGCATGCGTTGGTTTTCCCTTGAAGAGGAAAGGGTGATGCAGCAAAATAGCGTAAGTATTTCCCTTAGTTTTTGAGAACCAAGGTATCAATCCAGTAGGAGACTACACGCAAGTCGCCTAGTACCTACACAAACAAACAAGAACCTCGCAACCAACGTGATAAAGGGGTTGTCAATCCCTTCACGGTCACTTGCGAAAGTGAGATTTGATAGAGATAATAAGTTAAATATTTTTGGTATTTTTGTTGTATAGATTGAAAAGTAAAGTTGCAAAATAAATAGTAAACTAGAATTGTAGATCGGAAACTTATATGATGTAAAGTAGACCCGGGGGGGCATAGGTTTCACTAGTGGCTTCTCTCAAGATAGAATATATTACGGCCGGTGAACAAATTAGTGTCGAGCAATTGATAGAAAAACGCATAGTTATAATGATATCTAGGCATGATCATGAACATAGGCATCACGTCCGTGTCAAGTAGACCAAAACGATTCTGCATCTACTACTATTACTCCACACATCGACCGCTATCCAGCATGCATCTAGAGTATTAAGTTCATAAGAACAGAGTAACGCATTAGGCAAGATGACATGATGTAGAAGGATAAACTCAATCAATATGATATAAACCCCATATTTTTATCCCCGATGGCAACAATACAATACGTGTCGGTTCCCTTTCTGTCACTGGGATCGAGCACCGCAAGATTGAACCCAATGCTAAGCACTTCTCCCATTGCAAGGAAGATCAATCTAGTAGGCCAAACCAAACTGATAATTCGAAGAGACTTGTAAAGATATCAAATCATGCATATAAGAATTCAGAGAAGAATCAAATATTGTTCATAGATAATCTTAATCATAAACCCACAATTCATCGGATCTCGGCAAACACACCGCAAAATGAATTACATCGAATAGATCTCCAAGAACATCAAGGAGAACTTTGTATTGAGATCCAAAGAGAGAGAAGAAGCCATCTAGCTAATAACTATGGACCTGAAGGTCTGTGGTAAACTACTCACACATCATCGGAGAGGCTATGGTGTTGATGTAGAAGCCCTCCGTGATTGAATCCCCCTCCGGCAGATCGCTGGAAAAGGTCCCTAGATGGGATCTCATGGGTGCAGAAGGTTGCGGCGGTGGAGAATTGGTTTCGTGGCTCCCAATGGATGTTTTCAGGGTATAAGAGTATATATAGGTGAAAGAAGTAGGTCGGTGGAGCTGCGAGGGGCCCACGAGGATGGGGGCACACCGCCCTACCTCGTGGCCACCTCGTTGCTTTCTTGACGTCCACTCCAAGTCTCCTAGATTGCGTTTGTTCCAAAAAAAGATCATCATGAAGGTTTCATTCCGTTTGGATTCCGTTTGATATTCCTTTTCTGCGAAACACTGAAATAGGCAAATAAAACAGCAATTTGCACTGGGCCTTCGGTTAATAGGTTAGTCCCAAAAATAATATAAAAGTACATAATAAAGCCCATTAAACATCCAAAACAGATAATATAATAGCATGGAACAATCAAAAATTATAGATACGTTGGAGACGTATCAAGCATCCCCAATCTTCATTCCTGCTCGTCCTCAAGTAGGTAAATGATAAAAAAATAATTTTTGATATGGAATGCTAGCTAACATAATTTTCAATGTATTTCTCTATATTGCAGCATGAATGTTTAGATTCGAAAGATTCTAGACAGAAGTTTAATATTGACATAAAATTAATAATACTTCAAGCAATGATAATCAAGCAATCATGTCTGATCAAAATAACATAGCCAAAGAAAGCTTATCCCTACAAAATCATATAGTTTGGCCATGCTTCAATTTCATCACACAAAATGCTCCCATTGTGCACAGCCCCGATGACAAGCCAAGCAATTGTTTCATACTTTAGACTTTTCAAACTCTTTCAACTTTCACGCAATATATGAGCGCGAGCCATGGACATAGCACTATGGGTGGAATAGAATATGATGATGGAGGTTGTGTGAGAAGACAAAAAGGTAGAAAGTCTCACATTGATGCCGCTAATCGATGGGCTATGGAGATGCCCATCAATTGATGTCAATGCAAGGAGTAGGGATTGCCATGCAACGGATGCACTAGAGCTATAAATATATGAAAGCTCAACAAAAGAAACTAAGTGGGTGTGCATCCAACTTGCTTGCTCATGAAGACCTAGGGCATTTTGAGGATGCCCATTATTGGAATATACAAGCCAAGTTCTATAATGAAAAATCCCCACTAGTATATGAAAGTGACAACATAAGAGACTCTCTATCATGAAGATCATGATGCTACTTTGAAGCACAAGTGTGGAAAATGGATAGTAACATTGCCCCTTCTCTCTTTTCTCTAATTTTGTTTCTTTGGCCTCTCTTTTTTATGGCCTTTCTCTTTTTTCCGAAGAACTTTCCTCACATGGGACAATGCTCTAATAATGAAAACCATCACACTTTTATTTACTTACAACTCAAGAATTACAACTCGATACTTAGAACAAAATATGACTCTATGTGAATGCCTCCGGCGGTGTACCAGGATATGCAATGAATCAAGAGCGACATGTATGAAAGAATTATGAAGGTGGCTTTGCCACAAATATGATGTCAACTACATGATCATGCAAGGCAATATGACAATGATGGAGCGTGTCATAATAAACGGAACGGTGGAAAGTTACATGGCAATATATCTCGGAATGGCTATGGAAATGTCATAATAGGTAGGTATGGTGGCCGTTTGGAGGAAGATATAAGGAGGCTTATGTGTGATAGAGTGTATCATATCACGGGGTTTGGATACACCGGCCAAGTTTGCACCAACTCTCGAGGTGAGAAAGGGCAATGCACGGTACCGAAGAGGCTAGCAATGATGGAAGGGTGAGAGTGCGTACAATCCATGGACTCGACATTAGTCAAAAAGAACTCACATACTTATTGCAAAAATCTACAAGTCATCAAAACCAAGCACTACGTGCATGCTCCTAGGGGGATAGATTGGTAGGAAAAGACCATCGCTCGTCCCCGACCACCACTCATAAGGAAAGCAATCAAAGAACACCCCATGCTTCAAATTTGTCACACAACTTTTACCATACGTGCATGCTACGGGACTTGCCAACTTAAACACAAGTATTTCTCAATTCCACAATTACTCAACTAGCACAACTCTAATATTACCATATTTGTATCTCAAAACAACTATCAAGTATCAAGCTTCTCATAACATTTAATGCACTCCATATGAAAGTTTTTATTATACCCATCTTGGATGTCTATCATATTAGGACTAATTTCATAACCAAAGCAAATTACCATGCTGTTCTAAAAGACCCTCAAAATAATATAAGTGAAGCATGAGAGATCAATAATTTCTATAAAATAAAACCACCACCGTGCACTAAAAAGATATAAGTGAAGCACTAGAGCAAAATTATTTGCTCAAAAGATATAAGTGAAGCACATAGAGTATTTTAATAAATTCCGATTCATGTGTGTCTCTCCCAAAAGGTGTGTACAGCAAGGATGATTTTGGTAAACTAAAAAGCAAAGACTCAAATCATACAAGACGCTCCAAGCAAAACACATATCATGTGGTGAATAAAAATATAGCCTCAAGTAAAGTTACCGATAGGTGAAGACGAAAGAGGGGATGCCTTCCGGGGCATCCCCAAGCTTAGGCTTTTGGTTGTCCTTGAATTTTACCTTGGGGTGCCTTGGGCATCCCCAATCTTAGGATCTTGCCACTCCTTGTTCCGAAATCCATCAAATCTTTACCCAAAAACTTGAAAACTTCACAACACAAACTCAACAGAAAATCTCATGAGCTCCGTTAGTATAAGAAAACAAACCACCCCTTTAAGGTACTGTAATAAACTCATTCTTTATTTATTTTGGTGTTAAACCTACTGTATTCCAACTTCTCTATGGTCATAGCCCCCGATACTAGCCATCGATTCATCAAAAAAAGCAAACAACACACGAAAAATAGAATCTGTCAAAAACAGGACAGTCTATAGTAATTTGTAGGTTTCCAATACTTATGTAACTCCAAAAGTCCTGATAAATTAGGAAATCCTACATAATTTGTATATTGATGTACTTCAGTTGTAATAAGTATTTTATCGCTCTCTGTTTAAAAATGAAAATTATTCTCGTGAGCGCATACTTTCTGTTTTTTCAGCAAGATCAAATAACAATCATCCAAGAAGATCCTAAAGGCTTTACTTGGCACAAACACTAATTAAAACATAAAAGACACAATCATAACAGATGATAGATTATTTATTTATTACTAAACAGGAACAAAAAGCAAGGAACAAAAATAAGATTGGGTTGCCTCCCAACAAGCATTGTCGTTTAACGCCCCTAGCTAGGCATAAAAACAAGAATAGATCTAGGTATTGTCATCTTTGGTATGCAATCCATATGTGGCTCTCATAATAGATTCATAAGGTAATTTAATTTTATTTCTAGGAAAGTGTTCCATGCCTTTCCTTAACAAAAATTGGAATCTAATATTTTCTTCTTTCATGTCAATAATTGCACCAATCGTTCTAAGGAAAGGACTACCAAGAATAATAGGACATGTAGGATAGCAATCTATATCAAGAATAATGAAATCTACGGGCACATAATTCCTATTTGCAACAATAAGAACATCATTAATCCTTCTCATAGGTTTCTTAATGGTGGAATCCGCGAGATGCAAATTTAAAGAAGAAGAATCAAATTCACAGAAACCTAGCAAATCACACAAAGTTTTTGGGATCGTGGAAACACTAGCACCCAAATCACACAAAGCATAGCAATCATGATCTTTAATTTTAATTTTTATTGTAGGTTCCCACTCATCATAAAGTTTTCTAGGGATAGAAACTTCCAACTCAAGTTTTTATTCATAAGATTGCATCAAATCATCAATGATATGTTTAGTAAAAGCTTTATTTTGACTACAAGCATGAGGAGAATTTAGCACGGATTGCAACAAGGAAATACAATCTATCAAAGAGCAATTATCATAATTAAATTCCTTGAAATCCAAGATAGTGGGTTCATTGCTATCTAAAGTTTTGACCTCTTCAATCCCACTTTTACCAATTTTTGCATCAAGATCTAAAAACTTCAGTTTTTTTGGACGCCTTCTAACTAAAGTTGACTCGTCTCCAGTCCCATCATTATCAAGATTCATATTGCAAAACAAGGATTTAATAGGGGACACATCAATTACTTTTAGATCTTCATCTTTATTGTCATGAAAACTAGAAGAACACACTTTCACAAAGCAATCTTTCTTAGCACGCATCCTAGCGGTTCTTTCTTTGCACTCATCAATGGAAATTCGCATGGCTTTGAGAGACTCATTGATATCATGATTAGGTGGAATAGATCTAAGTTTCAAAGAATCAACATCAAGAGAAATTCTATCCATGTTCCTAGCCAACTCCTCAAACTCAAGCAATTTTTCTTCAAACAAAGCATTGAAATTCTTTTGCGAATTCATAAATTATTTAACACTAGTCTAAAAATCAGAGGGCATCTTATTAAAATTTCCATAAGAGTTGTTGTAGGAATTACCATAATTATTAGAGGAATTACTAGGAAACAGCCTAGAATTAAAATTTCCTCTATACGCGTTGTTACCAAAATTGTTCCTACCAACAAAATTCACATCCATAGATTCATTATTATTCTCAATAAAAGTGGACAAAGGCATATCATTAGGATCAGAAGAAGCACTCTTATTAGCAAAAAAATCATAAGTTCATCCATCTTTCCACTCAAAACATTAATCTCTTCAATCACATGAACTTTTTTATTAGTAGATCTTTCGATGTGCCATTGAGAATAATTAACCATAATATTATCTAGGAGTTTAGTGGCTTCTCCTAAAGTGATTTCCATAAAAGTGCCTCCCACGGCCGAATCTAAAAAATTTCTAGAAGCAAAATTCAATCCAACATAAATTTTTTGTATAATCATCCATAAATTCAAACCATGTGTAGGTAAATTACGTATCATTAATTTCATCCTCTCCCAAGCTTGTGCAACATGCTCATGATCAAGTTGCTTAAAGTTCATAATATCGTTTCTAAGAGAGATGATCTTAGCAGGAGGAAAATACTTAGAGATAAAAGCATCTTTGCACTTATTCCATGAATCAATACTATTTTTAGGCAAAGAAGAGAACCAAGTTTTAGCACGATCTCTAAGTGAAAACGGAAATAGCTTCAATTTAACAATATCATTACCCACATCTTTCTTATTTTGCATATCACATAAATCAACAAAGTTGTTTAGATGGGTAACGGCATCTTCACTAGGAAGGCCAGCAAATTGATCTTTCATGACAAGATTTAGCAAAGCAGTATTAATTTCACAAGATTCGGCATCAGTAAGAGGAGCAATCGGAGTGCTAATAAAATCATTATTGTTGGTATTGGAAAAGTCACATAATTTAGTATTATCTTGAGCCATCGTGACGAACAATCAATCCAACAAACAGTCACACAAGAGGCAAGCAAAAGAAGGCGAACGGAAAAAGGGCGAACAGAAAAGAGGCGAATAAAACGGCAAGGGTGAAGTGGGGGAGAGGAAAACGAGAGGCAAATGGCAAATAATGTAATGCGAGGGATAAGAGTTTGTGATGGGTACTTGGTATGTCTTGACTTGGCGTAGATCTCCCCGGCAACGGCGCCAGAAATCCTTCTTGCTATCTCTTGAGCATGCGTTGGTTTTCCCTTGAAGAGGAAAGGATGATGCAGCAAAGTAGCATAAGTATTTCCCTTAGTTTTTGAGAACCAAAGTATCAATCCAGTAGGAGACTACACGCAAGTCGCCTAGTACCTGCACAAACAAACAAGAACCTCACAACCAACGCGATAAAGGGGTTGTCAATCCCTTCATGGTCACTTACGAAAGTGAGATCTGGTAGAGATAATAAGATAAATATTTTTGGTATTTTTGTTGTATAGATTGAAAAGTAAAGTTGCAAAATAAATAGTAAACTGGAATTATAGATCGAAAACTTATATGATGTAAGTAGACTCGGGGCCATATGTTTCACTAGTGGCTTCTCTCAAGATAGCATAAATTATGGTGGGTGAACAAATTACTGTCGAGCAATTGATAGAAAAGCGCATAGTTATGATGATACATAGGCATGATCATGAACATAGGCATCACGTCCGTGTCAAGTAGACCGAAATGATTCTGCATCTACTACTATTACTCCACACATCAACCGCTATCCAGCATGCATCTAGAGTATTAAGTTCATAAGAACAGAGTAACGCATTAGGCAAGATGACATGATGTAGAGGGATAAACTCAAGCAATATGATATAAACCCCATCTTTTTATCCTCGATGGCAACAATACAATACGTGTTGGTTCCCTTTCTGTCACTAGGATCGAGCACCGCAAGATTGAACCCAAAGCTAAGCACTTCTCCCATTGCAAGAAAGATCAATCTAGTAGGCCAAACCAAACTGATAATTCGAAGAGACTTGCAAAGATATCAAATCATGCATATAAGAATTCAGAGAAGAATCAAATATTATTCATAGATAATCTTAATCATAAACCCACAATTCATCGGATCTCGGCAAAGACACCACAAAAAGAATTACATCGAATAGATCTCCAAGAACATCGAGGAGAACTTTGTATTGAGATCCAAAGAGAGAGAAGAAGCCATCTAGCTAATAACTATGGACCCGAAGGTATGTGGTAAACTACTCACACATCAACGGAGAGGCTATGGTGTTGATGTAGAAGCCCTCCGTGATCGAACCCCCCTCCGGCAGATCGCCGGAAAAGGTCCCAAGATGGGATCTCACGGGTACAGAAGGTTGCGGCGGTGGAAAAGTGGTTTCGTGGCTCCCTTGGATGTTTTCAGGGTATAAGAGTATATATAGGCGAAAGAAGTAGGTCGGTGGAGCTGCAAGGGGCCCACGAGGGTGGGGGCGCGTCGCCCTACCTCGTGGTCGCCTCGCTGCTTGCTTGACGTCCACTCCAAGTCTCACGTATTGCGTTTGTTCCAAAAAAGATCATCGCGAAGGTTTCATTCCGTTTGGATTCCGTTTGATATTCTTTTTCTACGAAAAACTAAAATAGGCAAAAAAACAGCAATTTGCACTAGGCCTTCGGTTAATAGGTTAGTCCCAAAATAATATAAAAGTGCGTAATAAAGCCCATTAAACATCCAAAACAGATAATATAATAGCATGGAACAATCGAAAATTATAGATACGTTGGAGACGTATCAATAAAGCTACACAATTTTGGAAACTTTAACTTACTAGGAACAAAGGCTACTATCAATGTTGATAGTTAGACATATGATACACAGGCTATAGGGAAACTTCACACAGTTTGGGTTAAATTTGGGAAAGTGCTTGAGTGTTTCACCCACTTCTTTGGAATTTGTGAGGTTGCTGCAACTGTTGGTCCTGTTCTGGAAATTGACATGACCACCATTCTGTAAGAGAAAGTGGGAGTTATGGTGGCAGTTAGAGACTATGAAAAAATTCCCAAGCATACTGAAGTGACTGACAAGGAGCTGATGATATATAGAGTGAACATGGAGCTGGAAGAGGCCGTAGAACAAGGATGGTATGAGGAAAAAAGAAAATATGAGACCATGGAGACAGGACAGGAAGCAAATGCTGAAGATGTGAGGGAAAAGATCAATATAAGAGATATGGAAGCTGAGGGGAATAAAGAAAACATCTCTTTGGGCGGTGTGGGACTTAAACAATTTGAGGAAATGAAGCAGAAGAATGATGAAATTCTGAACATACAGAAAGAATATCTGAGGGAAGTGGGATTGAGAAAGAAGGTTGAATATGAATTAGAAAAGGTAGTTCTAAAAATCCAAGAAGTGGATGAAAACAAATGTAGACAAGAGGCCTGATGGAAGTGGAGGAGAAAAAGAATGCTACCTGTAAAGTCGAGAAAAAGATTTGATGGAAATGATAAAAGGACAACATGATCTCATCAACAGATGCATGGAGAAAAATTGACATGTGGGAGGAGAAAGAGTTGTCTGGAGAGGAACTAGGAGAGAACAATGATGATGATAAAGAGATACCACAGGATACCACACTATATGCAGAGCCTGTAGATTACATAGTAAGTCAAGATCCAGTTGAATCCTTGGGTACCAAATTGGGCATACACAGGAAAGAGGAGGGAGACAAAGACAAAATAGGGATGGGCCAACTAGGAGGGGTGATAGAAACCTAGACAAGAGAGATGCCAGAATTGAAGATCTAGCCAAGGAGAGGGCTGCTGAAAAGACAATTATGGTTAGATTACTGAACTTGCTGAAGGAAAAATCTCTTTATTTGATATGGCCTGCAAAATAGGAGTTGACTTAGGTTGTACTATTGACATGGTTAACCAAAATCTAGACCATATTGCCAATATGGAATAGGCTAGAAGAGATATCTATCTCCAAAGTTTGGTTAATAAGGAAGAAGGGAAAAAGAGAAAAGCTCTTCGAGTCTTATTGACATTGGAGATGCTGACTTAGAAGATTTATGCTCTGAAGCTGATCACTCTGATGTTGAATTGGAGTTAGATTACTATGATAACCTGAAGAAAATCTTTTCTAGCAATAAAAAGTGAGAGGTGGTGTAACAGTCAATAGTGCTAGAAAAAAACCATCTCAATTAGGGGGAGAAACAAAAAAGAAAAGGAAACAATGAGAGGGTTATTTTGGAATGTTAGAGGGATAGGGCAAGACATTAAGAGAAATTTTATTAGAGATACCATTCAATATAAACAACTTGATTTTGTAGGGCTTCAAGAGACCATCAAAAATAACTTTTCTAAAAATGAATTACACAACCTTTTCGGAGGGAGAAATTTCCTCTGGGAATGGATTGCTCCCAGGGGCAAATCTGGGGGGATTCTAGTAGGGATCAACAGTGACTGTTTTGAGTTACAGCATGTGGAAAAGGGGACTTATTTTGTAATAGTACTCTTATTTGACAAAAAAAATTCAGTTGGAACTTAGTGACTATTTATGGGGATGCTCAAAAAGATGGAAAGGCGGCCTTTCTTGTTGAACTTTCCAGATTATACCAGGACAACCCCCAATCTTGTGTGATTCGGGGAGATTTTAATCTGATCAGAAACAGCTCTGGAAAAAATAAACCGGGGGGAGTTGATCACTTTAGCTTTGTATTCAATGCCATTATTGAGCATGCAGGTCTTAGGGATTTACCTATGAATGGAAGAAAATATACATGGGCCAATAATTTGCCTGATCCTACCTATGAAAGGCTGGAAAGAATTCTAATTTGCCCAGACTGGGAGGACAAATATCCCTTAGCTATAGTTAATGCTATGGAAAGGGAGATCTCAGATCACATTCCCCTCCCGTTGGATACTAGGGAACATAAAAATAACCAGACCATTTTTAGATTTCAAAATGCCTGGATGTTGATGGAAGGGTTTAAAGATTTTTTTTGAAAAAAATTGGGGGATCAAATGTAAAGGCTCCAGTTTAGATGTCTGGCAAAAAAATAAGAAATATAAGACAAAAGATCAAAGGATGGATCATAAATGCTAATGATATGTATAGAAAAAGAAAAATAATGAGTTATTGGAGTTACTAGATAAGATTGACAAAAATGCTGAAATCAGAGGTCTTTGTGTCCAAGACAGAGAGCTATAAAAAGAACTGAGGAAAGAGTTAGATCTGCTCAAATTAGAAAAAGTTAAATGGCTGCAAAGATATAAGGACAAAGAAATCAGAGAAGGAGACTCAAATACCAGATATTACCATGCCAAAGTGAATGGGAGGAGGAGGAAAACATAATTTTAAATCTGGAACATGAGGAAGAGATAATTGAGGGAGAGAAAAATCTCATGGAATATATCACAGGATACTATAAAAAAATATTTGGACAAGCAGATAGTGCAAATATTAATCTTGATAATCAAAACCCTCAGGGGATTTCTCCTCAAGAGCAGGAGGACCTGATTAGACCTTTTACCATGGAAGAAACCCAAGCTGTAGTTTTTGCTATGGAAAAAAATAAAAGCCCAGGACCTGATGGATTTGCAATTGATTTCTACCAACATTTTTGGGAAATGGTGAAGACAGATTTGAAAGCCATTTTGGATGACCTCCATTGTGGGAAGGTGGATCTAGCTAGACTCAATTATAGGATTATAACTCTGGTACCAAAAACCAAAGAATCTAGGCAAATCCAAAAATTTAGACCCATATGCCTATTAAATGTGAGTTTTAAAATCATCACTAAGGTACTGATGAACAGGCTCAGCAAAGTGGTGAATCCTATTATTTCTCCTATCCAAACTGCCTTTGTGAAAGGTGGATATATCATGGAAGGAGTGGTTATTTTGCATGAAGCACTGAATTCCATTCACACTAGAAAACAGAGTGCAATGTTGTTCAAAGTTGATTTTGAAAAAGCATATGATAAAATTAAATGGCCTTTTTGTGCATAAGATGTTGAAACTTAAAAACTTCCCTGGCAAATGGTGTGACTGGGTTATGCATACTATGAGAGGGGGTCATGTGAGGGTGAAAGTAAATGATAATATATGTCCTTTTTTCAAAACCTTCAAAGGGCTTAGGCAGGGAGATGCTCTGTCCCCCCTGCTCTTTGATTTAGCTGTTGATGCTCTAGCCATCATACTTGATAAAGCTAGAACTGAAGGGTACATAAAAGGGGTACTCACTGACTATCATGAAAATGGGGTGAATATGTTGCAATATGATGATGATACTATATTCCAGATTCAAGATGATGAAGATTCTGCTAGAAATCCTAAATTCATTTTAACTGCCTTTAAACAAATGTCTGGATTGACAATTAACTTCCATAAAAGTGAAATTTATCTATTTGGGGAAGCTGGAGAAAGAAAAAATTATATCAGGAAATTTTCACATGTATCCTGGGGGAACCCCCTCTGAAATATCTTGGCCTACCTATTTCTAATAAGAGAATTAGGAACAGTATGTGGAAGAATGTGACTGAGAAGATCGAAAAAAGATATGCCTGTTGGCAAGGTAGACTACTAAATATTGCTGGTAGAGTCACACTAGTCCAATCTTGCCTTTCAACTATTCCCATATACATGATGTCCTTCTATCTTCTTCCAGCTGGAGTTAAGAAGAAGGTAGATTTCTATAGAGCTAGGATGGTATGGCAAGCTGAGGAAGACAATAAGAAATATCATTTGGTCAGATGGAAAACATGTTGTCTCCCAAAACAGCAAGGGGGGCTGGGGATTGCTAACCTAGAAATGTTTAACATTTCTCTTCTGGCCAAGTGGTTGTGGAAATTGGAAAATGGAGAAGGTTTTTGGCAGAATATTATTAGAGAAAAGTATGTTAAGAACAAATGTCTTTCTGGGATAGAACATAGGAATGGAGACTCTCAGTTCTGGTCTAGTCTCATTAAAATCAAAAAATATTTTTATCCTCATGTGAAAAAAGGCTTGGGGATGGTAAAAACACCAGGTTCTGGGAAGATTGGTGGGTTGGAGAGAAGCCATTAAAAGGTGCTTATCCCTCACTCTTCTTCATCAGTAATGACCATGGGATCTCTATAAGAGATGCCATTGATAAAGGATGGGATCTTTTTACCTTTACATCGTGTTTGGTTGGGGGTAATTAGAGCCAGGGAATGGGAATTGAAGGGGTGTGAGACTTCAAATCTATTGTTTGGTTGGAGGGATTGGGAATTCACAAGGGAAGAGACATGGGACTTGAGACTCCAACTCCCACTGTTTTATTAACAGGGGATGGTGGGAGTTGCGAGGGAATTGTTTAAGTGAGTCAATCTTAACTGTTCATCATAACTTTCCTTGTCTAGTCTCATGTCAATTCCCATGAATCAAACAAGGGAGTATAATTTCTCCTCAAATTCTCACACATAACTCCTATCACGCACCAAATAGAGGATGGGGAATAAAACGACTTATCCCATGTCTAATCGCGACCCAACTCCCTACTCTAAACTCCCATTCCTCTTCCCAAATATTGCCAAATACGATGTTAGAAGATCTTTAATTGGGAATACTGAACAACTATGGGAAAGCCTCAAAGGGAGGTGTGAGGAAGTGTTGATGTATGGAGGGAGAGACAAACCTATGTGGATGCTTTCTGCTGACAGAAAATTTTCTGTTAAATCTCTATATCTACAATTCTTTAAAACTGACATGGGGTTCCCAAAAAAATTATGTGGAAAACAAAGGTTCCAGCAAAAATCAAGTTCTTCTTATGGTTGCTTGTTAAAAAAAGCATTCTTACTAGAGATAATTTACTGAGGAGGGGTTGGAAAGGTGACAAACATTGTATACTGTGTGGCAAAGATGAAATTATTGATCACCTTTTCTTTTCCTGTTCAGTTGCTAGACTAATATGGAATTTGGTAGGGTGTGCTCTTGATTTAAAACAAATCCCCAGGGATTTGAATGATTGTTTTGGGAGCTGGCTTAGTAAATTCCAAACAAATAACAAAAGGTTAATCCTGGTTGGTACCTCTGCCTTACTTTGGGCAATTTGGAAATGCAGGAATGACATTATTTTTGACAAAAAGAAGATAAACGACCCAATGGAGATAGTGAAAATGATTTGTAATTGGATTTCTGATTGGGTTGTTTTGCAGAAAAATGACCCAGAGGAAAAAACACTGATGTTGGGGGCAAGACTCATAGAGTAAGTTGCAAGTGAAATTTACAGGGCGGCTCACGGGTGGCGCTTCGGAGTGCTACGACTGCAGGAGTGAAGATGTGCTTTTGGGTGGAGGGAAAAGAAGAATTTCTGTTCACCTTCCCTTAGCTTATTCAGACTGTTCGATACTGCTTTTGAGTTGTAATAGCCTAGACTTTCGTGTTGCCTCTAGTTTCTTCAGTAGTTTCCTGTTCTTATTCCTGCTCAGTCCTTAGATGTTGCTGAACTTGTAAAAAACTTGGTTCGCTACTGTGGTTTCGTTGGTCGCGGTGGTTTCTTTAATAGAAATTGGAGGGGAAACCCTCCTTCGCTCAAAAAAATTGTACATCAGGGTATTGTATTCTCATAAAAAATAGGGTGTTGTACATCAATAGGCATCGTCTGATGGATAGCAAGAGGATGGGGAATATTACATCAAGAGCCATCATATGATGGCTAGCAAGCGGATGGGGATATGACATCAAGAGACAATGCTAGCAAGCATGTGGGGGATATCGCGTGTGCATATATAGCAAAGAGGTATTGTACATTGAAAACCAACGTCCAGTGGCTAGCAACAAGCTAGGGCAATCGCGTGTGCGTATGAAGCAACGGGGACGTTGGCTAGCAACCAACGACTAGGGTGGGGATATCGCACTGCACCAACGGGGTATTGAACATCAGGAGGCAACGTACGGTGGTGAGTAGCCGACCGGCTGCATGGAGCTATCACATACGCGTGTACTGTACATACGCGGCATCGGGCTCATGTGTATTGAGAGAGGCAGTAGTTGGTGGCACTCTCAAACAGGGTCTTCAATTATCGCGTACGATCGGCAGCATCAGCATCGGGCTCATGTGTATTGAGATTTGGGAGAGAGGCTGTAACGTCCAGTCGTACTCACATACGTACTAGGCGCACATCTCTCGAAATCGATCGATCAGTACCTACTCGATTGCGCATATGAGGGCCTCCAACTACCACGCATGATCGCAACGAGGTTTCTACTCGTGCATACAAGCTCTTCAACTATCACACACAAGTACATCGATTGTTTGAGCTATGTAATGTGAAGTCTTGCACAACAAATTGAGCACGATCGCACAAACTACCTAGCATCTCGCTCGCCCGACCACCCATCGTATACCGAGCAAAGCAGAACTCACCCTAGAAATCATCAAAGCATCATCATCCTTAGTTCTATCTTGATTTTTTTTGTCATTGAAGGCCCAAAGTACGTCATCCAAGTGGGCGGTTGGTCCGTCCATGACAATTTTTCCTATTTTATGTCATAATTATTTGTCATGAAAGTATTTCGTCAACACATTCATGACAAATACATGGTTTCACACTTTTTATCCTAAAATTGCGCCTATAATATGATAAAATATTTCGTTTAGCCCAAAACATTATGGATGTGTCTTTTTGTAATAGTGAATGCTCTATTTTTACTTCCTCCATTCACTATTATTAGGCGTTTTGAATATTTCAATATAGACTAAACATATTGGCTGAAATGAGTGAACAAACATAGTAAAACATGTCTATGTACATCCGATTTAGAAAAAAAAAAGTTAGAACATCTTATAATAGTGTAGGGAGGGAGTACTTTTTCTATCTATTCACCTTCATCATAACAGTACAACAAATGTAGACCACCTAGCCACAACTACAAACACTAGAGCGAACCAATAGCGATCATAGGATGGACTATTAATTAACTACATATGCAACAATTAATCAATACACAATTGTAATCTGTCCAATTGTAATCATAGGGTGTATCTATTCATCTTCAATCATGGTTGCATTCTAGATAGCGATCTTCAATCATGGCTGCATTCTGGATAGCGATCATAGGGTGGACTATTAATTAACTACATATGCAACAATTAATCAATACACAATTGTAACCTGTCTAATTGTATGCTTGCCACAACTATAATTTGCTGTGATTTCTATCAATCCAATTTTAGTACATCCCGCAAAAATAAAATCCAATTTTAGTACTCCCTCTGTTCACTTTTAGGTCTCCTTTAGTTTGGAGGAATTTCATAGGAATTTTAGAAGATAGAATTTTGATAGGATTTTTTTCCTTTAGAGCCCTTTGGTTCACAGGAATAGATTCCTATTCCTATTCCTACGTAGGATTGGTTCCTATCCTCCATATTTCATAAGAAAATAAAAATGAACCTAGACTCAATGGAAAAATTTCTTTGGTATCAACTAAATAACATCTTGTTTCCTATTCCTACTCATAGGATTTGAGATACATGTCATCTCATTTCCTACAAAATTCCTATTCCTATGATAATCCTATCCTATGAACCAAAAGAGGCCTTATAAGGCCTTGTAGACATTTCAAACAACATGCAAAACAGATCAATTTCAGTTGTCTGAAACGACTTATAAAAATGAACAGAGGGAGTACGATAGATTAAATCACCTTTAGATCATTTTCCTAGGCAGTACCGTTTCAAGTATCATAAACTGGGCAGTACCGTTTCAAGTACCGTATAAACTAAATCGGACGTGAACTGCCATATGCAGAGCAATACCGATAATTGGCTTGCTACTGAGTTGTGGCATCGCTCCTTCCTGTGCTACAGTCAAATGGTACCACGAGAGAAGCAAACAACAATGGTCAACGAGAGAAGCAAACAACAATGGTCAACGAGAAGCAAACAACAATGCTCGAATAAAATTCCAACTCTAACCAAGGAAACCAACGGAACGCTGACAGATTGTACGACTCCAAACACAACCATTCACTTTGCATGAACAGTCACATGGTACTAAGCATAAACGTAACTGAAGTTGCCAATGCATAACGTCTGAACCAACAAAGCAGTATCCCCACGTGATTAGCCTAAGACCAGCACGTCAGGATGTGGCGAAGTAGTCGCATCAAGTCAGATTGGAACTAGAGTCCTTCGACCATCCGCCATGCTCCTGGATGATATGTGTGCATGAACTATGACTTCATCTTCTGCTCTAACTGCTTATCCTCTGAAAGAAATAGAGGTATCCCATGTCCTTGGGCAGGTCGACCGATGCAGCAACCTTATTGTCGTTGAAGATCGTCCACCTCCCATCTTTGAGGATATGGGCGACATAGTGCCCACAGTGTGTAGAGGTTCCCATGTGGCTCACAAATGCCATCAGCTTGTATCCTAGAAAAAGCATAAATATATGTTAACTGAGCTTCAGGAGTAATGTGATCGACTAAGTTATGAAAAATATTGAAGCCAATGTGTTCACACACTTCTATTAAGATTAAGACGGGCCAGTTTGGGAGATGAAAGTCACCAAGTCTTATACAGATATACTTTTGGGCGTGTACAGATTGAAACTTCATTGAACAAGTATGAAAAACCGACGAACAACAGCTCTTGCAGAATTAGCTCATCCAAGCACCACCACAAACAGGCGTATTTCTTAGGGGAGGGAGAAACTGTTCACTAAGTACCCTATTTAAAACTATTGCACAATAATAATTTGCCAGAGATGGGGAGGCGTGGTGGGGACACAGGCAAACAATAGTTATTTACTTGCAGCAATGACATTAGGTTGTAACCCAGTACTGTTAATCAATTGCATCAGATCATGCGCAAAATAAAGGCAGGCACGAGTGTTTGAGAAACTTACTGCCACTTCCATCTGATATGTTCGAGTCGTCATCTTTTACATTGTTTGTTGAAGAATCAGCAGATACAGAACTAGATGCTTCAGGGTGGCTGAAAACCCACTCCGTGGCTCTCTCAATATTTCCACCCTAATAATACACAACACAGAAAGAGTATCAAGGACATGGCCAAGTTAATTGGCAACACTAGAGAGGAAAATGAAAGGATGATACAGAAATAGGCAAGCGTCAACTTTACAAAAGAAGGCCAATATTGCTGTCTAATATTTTCATACAAATAATAATTAAAAAACATAATCATCCATTCAAAGGAAGTAATCATAAAAGAGATTCTTACAGAAGCTTTCAAGGCCATTCGAGAAACATCTTCTGGAAAGCCAAAGGAAACAAGGGTTTGAAGACTTGCTTCATCAATAGTGTCTTCTGCAGGCATTGGATCTTGAGATATCGGCTCATTAATATCTGCATAAGTAGACAACAGTTTCAACTATCACAGCTAGAACTCATGCATTAATCATTTCATAATAATGAAAAAAAAGCATTTAACAATGTAACCCATTGCATCTGCATGCCAACCTGGATCCCCCGTGTGTGAGAGGAGCCAATCCATTGCCTCCTCAATTCCTGCATTTGATGTATTAATAGCAGCTTTCTGACAGGCAAAGTAATTGAACCCCGTGTTTGCAAGCTGGGATACAATATCCTCGTCGGCAACAGGACGAGCAGGTTCAGCTTTGTTGCCACAAGAAGCTGGAAGATGGTATTGCCAAGTGATCAAAGAAGGGGGTAATAGAGAACACATTCAGAAGGAAAAAAATACTAACAGCGGACAAACAAACCTCCTTCAGGCAGTAGCTCTTCCCCAGGCTGTACACCATTGCTGCGCATGTGCGATATATCGATTATATCCGGCACATCAATATAAACATCTGAAAGGGAAATAAAATGTCAAGGCTCAAGACATCCAAATATGGACTTATTAAATCATCTAAACCAAATGAAAAAATTGTACAGATCAGGGATACGAGCACCCCAAAACCATCACTTATTCCTAAATTTCAGGCAAGCCATTGAGAACTTACTCAAATCGAGTAACATATAACACCTACCAATTCGAAATTATGACAAGAGTAGGAAATATTACCAAGTTTCTTTGGCACCCATCCTTCTCCCATTACAAACTTGCGCATCTGAAGCACCAGGTAATCAGGAAAAGTTTTAAGGCCAGTAGTCCTTCAATGAAATGTATACTCGTTATTTCAAGTAATCATAATAAATGAAAAATATTTCGGCAAAAGAAATATCCCAGTTCTTAACAATTACTTGACAGAAATATCAAATAATTATATAATTATAAACATGTAAACTGCATGACAAATACTCCATTAATAAGAATATAAAGAGTACCGCAAATTCAACTTAATTGGCTGTATCTGTCACTACGGTGGGGATTATGACAATGATAATCTCATTTGGCCCAAACAGCTTCATCCTATTTTAGTGTTTGTTCGACCCGCTTTTGATACTTCTGAGGCAAATTTTCTAAAACAGATAAATAAGCACAGTTTGGCAACCGCTAACTGAGCCCAAGTGTTCCCAAAAAAAGACTGGCCTTTTCCATCAGGATATCAATAAAATATATTAACCGCGCACGCATGGACAATGGGATAAGAAAGAACACCAACAGAATTAAGTGCTGCAGTTTGTGCACGTGCATGAGAACTTCGATAAGATGTTGTTGGCAATTACAGATTATAGATTTCATCCATGTGCCAGAACCATGAGTTGGTTGCAAGATTTTTATGGGTTTCAGCTCTAGCCTACCCCAACTTGTTTGGTACTAAAGACTTTGCTGTTGTTGTTGTTGTTGTAAAGATTATAGATTTCAGGATGTGCATACTTAATTGCTGTCGTCTTTGAATTTAATGCAGTGCTGTAAAACTCAGGCACTTCCTCTCCGCCTGAAAAACTTGCTAAGCATGCCTCCAGTGGGACTCTTGGCCTCACGATTTCCTCCTTAGACCTGCCATGGAATGATGGAAACAAAGTGATGCAGAAGAATAAGACATAAATACTTACTATGCAGTTGAGACTGCAGGAAATATGAGTGACTTACACTTCCTTTCCATCCAAGTCCATTGCTGCTTTCTTCTCATGGAACGCTTCTAGCTGCTCTGCACGCCCCACAAATGTCAAGGTTCTATAGTACATTAGATTATATACAAGAAACAAAAGAACAACAACTTTTCAAAGCCACCTTTGTTAGTCGCTTCATGCAATGGTATGCTCAAAGTAAGGAAGTTGTCACAATGTTGATTATAAGAAACTTTCCCAGAGGGGCACTGAACCCGCTCCTCGATGATGAACTTGAAGCCGGTACAAGGATTCAACTCATGGTTTCCAGGGTTTGCCTGATCAACTTTGTCAATAAGATGATGGAAGAACTCAAGGGCATCCTGGAAAGAATAATAAATAATATAATGAAAGTTAAGAACCTAGTTATACTCAAAACTATGGAGGAAAAAAATTATTTTCTCTACGCCTGAGCTCTTGGCATGCTAGGTTATCCTGATCCCACC
>NC_041384.1:96522937-96532960 GCF_002162155.2 Triticum dicoccoides
AGAGAGTCCGCTATTTGGTGGAATATTATGCATAATTATATAAGAAAAAATAAAAGGTAAAGTAAAGATAAAAATGTCACAAAATAGACAAGGAAATTAAAAGTAGAAGGATACTTCACTTCACCAAAAGATCAATAATAAGTTAAAGAAAAGGGAGAAGATGTGTTTGGTCAATATAGGCATAAAAAGGTTTACCTGTTGCCTCATACTGGAAAATTCAGGATGACTTGCTGCAATTACTGACTTGAACATACGGGGGCGTATTCCTTCTTGTCCCTGTAAATTAACCATAGAACACTAGTTGTATCAACACAAAAGTAGGTTCATGGTATTTGTAAAGCTCTGGCACTAAATAACCATAACAGTTCAGTACAGCTTATAGCGCAGTACAGATCAGCAACCCAGATCGTAAGACTAACACAAAAGTATGATCATACTGGGTGGTTGGGTACTCCCAACACTTTGTATTGCTTAAAGAAAGGGTAAAAAAGTACTCCCTCCATCCCATATGTAGGACGTTTTTGCAAGCTAAAACAGCTTGCAAAAACGTCTTATATTATGGGATGGAGTAGTAGTAGAGTACACAGTTTCACTACGGTGGAGAAAAACATATTTGGGAATTACAAAAGGAACTAATAAACCTGCAATCGTATATTTGTATAAGATAGGACAACAGGATATTTGTCCCTAGGAAGCTCCACCCAATTTAATATGGAACAAAGATAACGCATGACCATTGCTATGCCTATGCAACACTTTCTCAGTTGATGATGTGCTCATCAAGAAGCTCAGAGTAGCACAGTTAAAAAGAGCTCAAAGCTCCATTCCTTTCATTAAATGTGATTCATAACAAAGAGATTGGCGGATGTTAATTAACGTGCAATTCCAGATAATTTATCCAGACTAACCAATGTAACATGTCAATATGGTTTGCCTATCACTCTCCGTTCAAATAAAATCACCACTCACATACAGACCTACTACGTGAGAAATCTAAGAGAGCACCACCCATGCATCCTCAGCCCACAGTCCACATGAATACGAACTGTTATGGGCAGCTATAAACAATAGAAAATCAATATATAACAAAATACTACCTCTTGACTGGGTGCAGAATATTTACCAGAGAGCATACCATGCGCCAACTTTGTCCTAAAAAAGAGAGTGGAGAGGACAAGAACATGGATATTTAGATTAAATTCTTGCACAACAACATAAATCGCTTACCCTTCTAAGTTAAACAAAAAAACAAATATCACGCCAATGATAATTTCTACAAAAAAACAAATATCACGCCAATGATAATTTCTTACAAGTATGCAGTTCTCTTTCTACAGCATGATGCATGATTGATTCAACATTGCTATCAACTTACAATAGTGACTCCTTAACTAACACCACACTCAGGTGAACATGAAGAGTTTTCAAATTGCCAACAAGTGTCAGCAGAAGAAGAAAAAATGGCTAACCAGTAATTCTGTATGATGGTAGCAATCTAACTGTAGGAATATGATGTTTTCAACAAAGGGAATACATGGCCAAACAACTTTTACATTCAAGATTGCATTTAGCATTAAAAGATAACCAAAATGTGAAAACAATTACCTAACAATAGCGGCACATTCAACAAACACACACATAGGTCATCCGTGAAAACTTACATTTGCATGTTTAAGTCCAACGTTGGATCAGCTTTAGAAATTGCAAACGCAGCTTTCAAGCTCTGCTTCTCAAAGTACCTGAAACAATTAAATGAATAAATGGAAGAGCAGATGCTACTTGAGGTGAAAAGAGGGTCCGGGTGCAACAATATATAAGAGGTCACACAATATCAAGAGGAAGTAGAACCAACCGTGATATAAAGGGATGGGTTGAAAACATAACTTGCATTACTGAGGCCATGTAGCAACTGCAAAAGGAGAAAAGATGTGTCTTACTATACGCAAGTTATAAGAAAAGAAAATGATCTCATACAGTCAAACCGTGATACCTATTTCCAAGGTTTACAAGGCCAGTATAGCCAGGCCCATATAAAGGTTCGGCATCTTTGCCACTTTCTTGTATTCTATTCCAATCAAAATTAGTGTTGTGGTCAAGTTCTCTTTCAGCAGTAGTCATCTCAGTCTGCACACAAAGAAAAGAAAATCACGCATCAAGGAACGGCAATAAATGAATTATATACACCGATGGACCACCAGTTGTACCAACTTTTTGTTTGTCTGTAAAATAACCAGACACTGATCACTTGCTTGGCCAATTATAATAATTCCAAGAGCAAGATGAACTGTCGTAGTTAAAAATCAAACCAGGCAATATCCTAACATTTGTTAGAGGATCAATCCCGCAATGCTCTTTGATATAATTCCCTGAATGTTTATAATTCTAATCTGGATTGGCACTTGACATTTAGTACAACAAATCTAGGACTGTTTACTTGACAGCTGACTGATTTCCCATTTGGTATCAATCAAAATTTTGCACCAAACAAATAATGACACATTGCACTATCAAATTGACTGGTTCTCAATTCGGTATCAATCAAATTTTTGCATCACACAAACGACTCATGGCATTATCAATTAAAACCCATTTTACATGATTTCAGAAGCTCATTAGAGCCTTGCTTTTCAGAGCTTATAAGGCAAGTATAACGTGTTATAAATCCATTACTGTCGAAATGTTAAAACTACTAACATCCGAATATGCACTTGATTGAACTAGCAACAAACAAAAACATAAAAGCAAAAAGGGAAAAATGAGAGAAACAGAACAAAAACAGAATTCAACTATACAACCAAAAACCACCATCCACGCCAAAGTCTATTACCCAGAGTTAATAAACAAATAATTAGATACCAAAACCACCTGCTGGAAAGTTCATTAACCAAAATCCAAAAAAAAACTGAAAAGTAACATGCGCGGAAAGAGGAGAATCAGAGAGTCAAAAAACTGATCGACGCCGAAAAGAAAATAATTCGACTGAAAATAACAGTTCTGTAAATCTGCAATCAACAGTCAGATAGTATGTTTGCTGTGAACGAATCAATTTGATTTGAACCAAAGAAGAGTAAATTTCCAAAGAATGTAGAGCTAAATTGTCCCAGATAGGTGCCATTACAAAAAGATGACAACTCACCTTCTGGAGTGAAGAAAAATCAATACCAAAATGCGACAAGTGCTGAGCTAATATTGGATCTTCAACGCTATCATCTTCCGGGTATGAGTAAACGTCTGAGCTGTCACAAAAACAAGGTATGAATAGGTACTTTAATACGGAATAAATAGCAAAAGCAATCTCTCATGCCCGGTTTATCTTAAGGAAAAGGTTGCATCAATAATGCTCTCAAGTATACATAAGAGGGTATGCAGGCTGTAACTTTCTAAAGGCAAGAAATTACAAGGAAATGTATATACTACTAAATAAAGATAACAGGCTATGTGGTACATATATGAACCCTGTATCTAAAGGATAGATCGGAAGGGTTTCAAAGAACAATCTGAAACTATTGGACACCAACTAAAACGATGTATCTTTGCTACCGGTTGGAAAATACTCATTCCAGTGTTTTTTTTTTGAACTTTATATGCCTACGAATGCAACTTTAACCATCTTCTTCTCCAACTAAATTTCTATAAAGGTCATAACAGTCATTCCAAAAGCACATTTATGCCAAACCTACTTTATTGTATAATTTTCATACGACTGACCTGGAGATCAAAATTTGTGATTGCATGTTTTGACACGATGACAAATGTATTGTCACCAGAAGATGAGGTATATATAGCAGTAAATAATAAAAATGAGCAAGCCCAAATATGCAAAAGTTTAAGTGTAGCATTACCTGCTCCTTCCAAATCAGCGGTAATTGTTCCAAGCTTCACCGCTAAAGGATATTTAGTCTGCTGGTAGTGTTCAACAGCATGATTATTCCCGCCAGTTCCATCCCAGACCCACCTCCCACAGAGGATCATACCATCAGTTAAATTTAACCAAAGATTCTCAGTTTTGTCACACTTGCTACACTTCCACCCGGTAGGGGGCACAATAACACCATTGTCTAGTTGTTGCAGATCCATAGCATGTGCACTGATTATTTTCTTGTCAGCCACCCAAGAAGCCAGTTGTTGCTTTCTATCAGCACTCTCCGCAAGTATAACTTTATCAACTGCGAGCCTAACCTGCATATTTGTAGTTTGTAGTAGAGTAAAGAACTAAACTAAGTATGCACAGGACAACTTCAATCTTATACAACCAGAAAATTACCTTCTCTGGCAAATCAACTGATGGAAATGGGAGAGACAAAAATTCAGGCAAAATAACGATTTTGTAAGTCACATCGTATTCAGGTTCTTGTTCACCAAAACCTCCCTCCATGCCTATCAATTAGGAAGAAGAAAAATATTAGTGAAGTAATTGCTTGAAATGGCAAAAACTTAAACTGACCAGAAATTGGGAACAGGAGACCCATAGTGTGAGCTCATAACTTTATTCTGAAGATCCAAATATATAGACAAGTCTCGTCACAAAGCTGGCACACACAGTCACCAAAGAATGTGTCGCCAAAACTAACAATCAACCAACAGAGACACTTTACATTACAATCTAAAATAAATTTCTAATGCTTATGCCATTCTACAACCAAAAAAAAAAGCAATCAAATAGCACAAAAGTGCTGCAAGGCAGAGTTCAGCAAAACAGAAACAATATCGAAACACAAGCTTTCTTACACTAAGCTGAGCAGGGTCACCATGCAAATCCAAAATTCACATCACAGGAGAGGTCTTAATCAAACAAAACAAGCCAATGCTATAAGGCACTTGTAATCATAAGCTGCAACGAAATATCATATCGTGTGTACCTCGCACACTATTCTACACAGTCGAAACCGCTCCAGAATAACACACTGGTGTGAATCCGGAGATAATGTTGTTGTTGTTTCGCCCATCATCATTATTAACAGAGGCAATTGCGTTGTCAATCAAAGCATGGCATTCGCATAGGCCCACAGGCCATGAACGAATAGAAGCAGGAGGCGATACAAACACACGATTCAATTAGCTACAAGGTCTGTCATACCGATGGCGAGCAGGGTTGGCTTCTTCAGCGGGCGATCCGTCTCGTCTGGCTCCGGCTTCCGGCGCTGCACGATGTGGAGGTACACGGGGTTCTCCGACTTCTCGAAGTTCCACGCCACGTGCTCCCTCCCGAACCCCAGGAACGAGTTCATGTCCACGTACAGCCCGCCCTCCGACCTCTGCGACGCGCACAGGCACGGAGATAGGCAATTAGCATCAGACCCTAGCGGCCGCAATCGAGGAGGGGCGTGGAGAGGGACGGGGCGGGTGGCTTACCGGGGTGTCGAAGGAGACGCAGCACTCGTCCTTGTGGATGCGGTTGGTGGGCTCCGGGATGCGGACCTTGTGGAGGTTCGCGCGGAGGAGATCCATGGCCGCGGGCCGCGGCGGGCGACGGCGGAGCCGGGTTGCGTCTAGGGTTTTGGGGGCGTGGGGGACGGCGAGGCGACGAGATTAGACACGAAATTTGGTTTGGGAGAGGGGAACTTAAGAAGAAGTAGTAGGGGTTAAGTTAAACCGACTCTGCGTTGCGGGCCTGCAATTCTAATTCTGATCTAACGACGTACAGAAACAATACTCTGTTTGTTATTTCAAATTCAACAACATGGCATATATTAGTAAGAGCATCCCAATCAGGTTGAAGACTTTTTAGCTAACATTCTTTTAGGTCTAGCTTATCTGATTTTTGGGATTCTATAATATCTCTGACTTTATCCTTCCCAAATTATAAACGATATGTCTATCATATGAGGAATATAATCATTTTATGTTAAGAAAAAGATCATCCAACAGATAATTAAAAACTTGATGCCCAAAAACGATTATTGGTATGCGGCGGAAGATTCTTGGGCACCGTGGGTGGTGTTGCTTTTGCAGGTGATGTAAAATTAATGCCTAGAAACGACCACTTGAACATGATTCATTGCATATTTTGAAATTCAAACTCTAAACATTTAAACATTTCAAATAACATAATTATACAGTACTAGGATAGACGGGCATACTACGGAGATACCATTACCATATATCATCACACATCATGATGTCTACAGTACTCATTGAACTTATCATCGTCGTCGAGGTTGATCCCCCGGGTGGTCCGCCAGAGGGACCAACCTCATGGTCATTGCCAGTAGACGGTTTCAGGTCCTCCTCCTCGTAGAAGCCCTCCATGTTGAGCTCGTCGAACATCTCATCAACTTGATGGAATGTTCGTGATCCATCTCCTTGTCTTCCTTATTCATGCACCCATTATCCCTCTTGGTGAATAATTCAAGCTCCGTTGCCACGAGGCCTGGATTGGCCTCGGCGAACTTCACCATGTACAACGCACCCCTCTTCTCAGCCTTTGGTGCGCCTTGGCTGATGGTGTGCCTTTTCCACACGGAAACAATATGTATAACATGGGCAACGGACTACGCCTCCTCGACCGACTCTGCCTTGGGAGAGTTGAGCTCAGCCCGACTTTGGATGTATGCCACCGCATCGTACATGTGTGTGACAAGCTCAGTGGTCTCCAAAGTGATCTCGATGGCGTAGTGGGCCAATTGTCAGCGCTGAACGCTATGGTATGCGTGTGGCGCTTGCGGCAGGGCAGCGTGGCGGAGTTGCACGCAACGGAGCCTGACATGGCAGGAATCCGGCTGAAGCGGCGGCCGAATCCAGCTGTGGAGCGTCGTGATCGATAGATTAGGAGAGCGAGGACACTAGATCCGGTGATGGTGGCTGAATTTGGGCGGTAGTTGTTGCGGGCAAAGGCGGGGATGCAGCGCTAGGTATGTGAAACTGAAAATAGGGGTGGATGTTGCGGCGTGGGGCGCCCGAAATCAGCAGTATTGCCGGCGAGTGACGACGCAAACTAATGACGGGGAAACTTCCGGGGGCAATTGCGGATTTGGTGCGTGCGGCGCTACAAATATGCAGCAGTAGTAGGCAAAATTTTGGATTGTCCAAAAAATTGATCACTATATACAGATACTTCATTTGCCGAAACACTGTTTGAGGCTTAAAAAAAGCCTTAAACACCTTTTTTTAGGTGCGTCTGTTTTTTCAGCATCGGGTGGAGATGTCTTAATTGTGTCAAATCTTATAAAAAATAAAGTAAACGATACAATAATAAATATAGGTGATTTGAACATATTTTTAGTGATGAATCTAATGGTATTCATTTGAAATATGTGGATCTTATAATATATTGTTATATGAATTGGTCAATGTTACGAAGTTTGACTTAAGATAAAGCTAATATGTAGAGTAAATAAAAACAAGAAAATATTATTACCTGTACTTCCTATAGACAGATTTTTAACTAAAAAATCCACCAAAAAGCCAAAGAAAAACATGGCAAACTGATACACAAGGCATACAAGTTTCCCCAATCCCCGAAAAAAGAAGTGGCTCCCCGATCCAGAAGCTAAAGCCCCCCAACGAACAGTCTATCTACATGTAACCGCCCCGAGATGGCGAGATGACGATCGTACATTACCTCTGACGTAGCTCCACAAGAACCGGATCAATCCCTGCAAAATTGCCCACAGAGCTTGGAACATAACCGGGAGAGCTAGCAGCCTAGCACAATCTATCCAATCACCGATCCAATCTGCTCAAGGCCACTAGCCGTCTACCCCAACGGAGGCGTCACCCTTGGCACACACTCAGAATTCCCTCTCGTCAGGTAGGGGCTGTTTGGATGCTGCCCTAGCCAGCCCTACCAAATCGTGGGCGAGCCAAAACTTTGGCGCAGCATCCAGCCGCCCACGCCCTGGCCAAGAGTTGGCAACAAAATGAACTGGAGATGCCCGTGCAGCCAGGGCGTGCCAAATATTTGGTCATCATCCAAACGAGTACCCAGCACCTGGTCAACGTCCAATGTTTTGGCATGGCGGCTGTTGGCTGGAATCCAAACAGACCTGTACTCCCTCGATCACCTCTCCCCCGTACTTCGTTCCTCTCCCGCCGTGTTGTGATTTTTTTTCAGATCTGTCAACCCACCATAGAGTGCGACGGTGTGAGAATTGGGATGGGGTAATGTAGGTCTGTTTGGATTCCAGCCAACAGCCGCCATGCCAAAACATTGGACGTTGACCAGGTGCTGGGTACTCGTTTGGATGATGACCAAATATTTGGCACGCCCTGGCTGCACGGGCATCTCCAGTTCATTTTGTTGCCAACTCTTGGCCAGGGCGTGGGCGGCTGGATGCTGCGCCAAAGTTTTGGCTCGCCCACGATTTGGTAGGGCTGGCTAGGGCAGCATCCAAACAGCCCCGTAGCGTCAAGCGCACCGCGGCCAGAAATATTCCTTCCGTGTAGGTTGTGGTACCGCATCAACAGATCATTTCCCCTTTTCCTAGGCTTTGAAGCATCCACACTAGGATAAGTTTGGCATCCAAGACTGCAGCCGAATCCACCACCACAAATTGTAGAAATCTCACGACAAACCACACCAACAGCTCCTACTGTAAAATCAACTGCCCATGAAAATCACGCGCTATCACGTAGTAACTAGCATTTCCACCTGATCATCGACTAACCCGCATCCATCATTCAGTGCCGCAGCACTTTCGGACCGCAACCATCTCAGAGACCAGAGATGCAACTCAGATACATTTCAGAGACCAGCGATGCATATGCCGGTGTCCAAACTCAGATATATTTAACTGCTGATGTTCTATACAATGCCAAGGCTTATACTTCCACCTACCATATATGTTCAGTTCAGCAGCATGCTGCATGCATAACTAGAGACTGTCATGCTCCTGTCCTCTCCAGCATGTCCCAGAGCTCTAGAGACTGCAGTGTTGGACATGAAACATTTGTAAGTGGACAGACTGAATATCTTGGGAGGAAAATTGAACGATCCTTTCTGTTCTTATAATCAATTAAAAAATTATCTTAGGAGGAAATCCAATGATCCTTTCTATTCTTATATGATCATTAAAAAAAGTATCTTACGAGGAAAATCGAATGATACTGTCTATTCTTATAATCATTAAGAATTTAAGATCAAAGGCATTTCACAACAGCGAGACCTGACGATACTTTTCTGCCACATAGTAATGTTGTGCATCCACATACATACAGTCATGCTTGTATCAGAAGGATGAGAATTTCGATCCTAAAAAATGGTCGAGAATTTCCTTGTGGTTTCTATCAAGATATAAAATTATCATAAATGACAGTGCTAGGGTACATCTGAGCAAGCATAACGTAACAGCCAGATGATCATGTGGTCATGCAACTTCCAGACTGACAAAGAGCTGATGGTAATGGTACTGGATATCCGTTAAGAATATTCTTAAGTACTTGCAAAGAATATCCTTAAGTACTCTCTGGTCTGTAATTCAAACGTTGGCTCTTTTTGGTCGCTCTTTGATCCCGAGAGGTTCGCAACTGGTTGAGGAAGAATAGTTGAGAATTTTCACTTTGACCACTCAATTGGTTAGTTGATTTCAGGTTTCGAGCACAAAGTCAAAGCAATCACTGGTTATAAGTGCTTTCAACACTGTCTCATTCGAAAAGCTACAACTGATCTTGTGCACATGTAGGGTGCTAGAGACATTTTTAACCAAGGAATGAACATCATGTGCTAATGTGAGAGATCAAAACACTATTTCTTTGTGTATGTAAATAGCATGCGGCCGCTTTCCGCTCTCTTTTTTTTCAAACAGAATTTCCTTTGATGTCAGAACTAAGACCTCTAATGCTCGAGAAAATTTCATTTCCGGTTTTTGTGATATCCATGGTAGGTTAGGTAGATTGAAAGATGGAGGTAGCACACCAGGCTCAAACAATTAGGCAGTCCCGAAGGTGGCAAGGAGGGAAGGAGCCCATTGAGATGATAGGCAAGGTTCGGCAACGACATAAAGGTAGCAATCCAGTTCAACAGTTCATTATAACAAATTATGACACGCTAGATGTCAAATGCAGAAACAAAACAAACAAAGGTTA
>NC_041384.1:96533087-96576623 GCF_002162155.2 Triticum dicoccoides
GTTCAAAGAGGCCGTGCGACCACCACAAACCAAATGCATAATCCGATGAAGGCAAATGAATATTTCAACTCATATTTCCTACTAACTTCCAACATACATTTGGGTAACTGTGTCATACATCTCCATCCCTATCTCGTGCCAAACAATTTTCAGTTTCAAAATTTTCACTTGGCAGAAGAAGTGTTGTAGCCTACAGCCGACAAAATTATTTTTTTTCGAAACGGATCAGCCGACAAAATTATTGATTTTTCCGCATTCACTTATAGTTGGACCAGTACTCGGAGACGAGCTTAAAGAATGACGAGTCCTCATTTTCCATCAGCCTCGATGGCCTGTCGTACTCTATAAGCTTACCTGCAACAAAGAAGTTATTTTGTCCATTGGTAAATATATATCCCCGGCATAATTTTAGTAGCGCGTAGAGGCAGATGCTTATACCGTAGGAAAGAACCATGACCATATCACTGTCTGTGACGGTGGGAACCCTGTGTGCTATGGTGATCACCGTGCACCCTGAGAACTCCTGCTTGATGACCCTCTGCAGGATGGCGTCAGTGGCCGAGTCGATCGACGCCGTCGCCTCGTCGAGGACCAGGATCCTGTTCCTGCTGAGGAGGACGCGTGCGAGGCAGAAGAGCTGCCGTTGCCCCGCGCTCCAGTTCTCTCCGTCATCGCTCACTGAAGATGCAAAGACAAGCCTATCACATTTCGGGCATGCTTCATTTCATACAGTAGTAAGTACTTTAGAACTAAAGATCATTGTCTCACCTGGTGCCTCAAGAAGTTCAGGAAGGACACTGATCGTCTTCTTCAACTGGCACTTATCCAATGCCTGTGAAAGACCAGCGTGTCAGGATCAGGATCAGCAAATGTGTCCCCAACAAAGACCGATGGTAGTAGGTGAAAATACTGGAACTGATGTAGATTTCAGAATATGGTAAATTGTGGCTAGACCTCCCAGATATCCTGATCTGTATACAGGCCCAGAGGATCGACGTTGCTCCGTACGCTGCCCCTGAAAAGCGTTGGCTCCTGAGGAATGATGCTGAGTTTCATCCTAAGGTCCTTCAGTCCTATGGTGCAAATGTCGACATCGTCGATGAGAATTCGCCCGCCGGAGGGGTCGATGAGGCGGAACAACGCGCTCAGGAGAGTGGTCTTCCCGCTCCCGGTTCTTCCAACAACTCCAATCTTGTTTCCAGCTGCAAATGTGCAAGTGATCCCGCGCAAAACCGTAGGCGCATTTTCGCGATACTTGACCTAAAAAACATGGCATGACACTTTAGAATGTCAGATGAATGAGCTGGTTGTCTCTTGAGTTTCAGTTTCTTACTCTCAAGTTCTCCAGAGTTATCTTTCCTTCAGATGGCCATGAAGGAGCAGGCCTTCTGTCACTGATGATAGCCGGAGGCTCAGATGGTAGATTCATGAACTGTTTGATTCTCTCCACTGATATCATATAATTCTCCAGATTTGAGTAGAATCGTGTCAAGAACACTTGCGCAGAAGAAAGCGTCAAGGCATATGAGAGGCATAGCCCAAGAAATCCTGAAAAAAATGCCAAGGGAAGACTTGAGTGGCACACCATATTTCTGCACATTATATCAAGTACTCAGCCCTGAATAATATTCACCTGGAGCAACTGATCCTGCCGGTAGCATAACGAGAAGAATGGACGATGTAACAATGACCAAGATTTGCATCGCCTCGACACGCAGAAGCACCCACTCTAGCGCTGCATTTGTGTAGAAGAACATTGTCGCATCCATGTCGATGAGCTGAAGATTTGTCTGAATGAACCTATTTGTCGCCGCAAAGGCCCTTATGGTGACCACTCCGAGCATCGATTCAGCGGCATAGTTCATCACGGGCGCCTTTGTGGTACCGTTGATCCTCACCAACTCTCTGGCGGAGGCAATGTAGTATCTCTGCAACAACAGTAGCATTGTTCACACATTGGATCTGCTGCACAAGAAGATGAATGCAGGGTTCTTTCATGGTGCTCACCTGAATGTACAGAACACCAATTACAGCAGGCACGGCAACCAGAACGACTTGCCATGTAACCATGATCATTACCACCACGGTTGCCGCCACCTCAACCGTGCCGGATATCACAAAGGTCATCGTAAACGGGATGTCGAAGTCCAAGATGCACAAATCCGACGAAGCCTGCATAAAAATGCACAATTAACGGTGCACAAACTCAGACTGCAAATCTGCAGTAACATCGGCATATACAAGTATGGCTGAAAAAGTTGTGTTAATATGTACACATACCCGGGTCATGATCCTCCCGGTCGGGGTAGAGTCGAAGAACAGCATGGGGGCCTTGAACACAGAATCCATGAAACCGGAGAAGAACTCCCTCGACGCCTTGAGGCCGAAGTGAGCGGCAACAAGGCTCCTCACGTAGGCAAACAGGCAGCTGGCGGTCGTCATCACCGCGTAGACTCCGACGACGATCCTGACGCTGAACCGACGGCTCTGGATCGTCGCCGCGAGCCAGTAAGTCGCGAGGTATTGCAGGGCGACGAACACGCACTGTGTGAGTACTATGAGGACGAGGAGGAACCAGCCCCTGGACACTGACACGTAGTCCTTGTATGTTTTCAGCCCGGCTCCTCCCAGCTCCCTCTCCTCCTCCTGTGTCAGCTGGACCGACGGCAGGTTGCCGGTGGAGATCTCCGCGTCGCTGCCCTGCTGCTGGAGCCTTGGCTGTTGGTACTGAACCATGGCTCCTTCGTTGGATACATTGGAGTCCAGCGTTGTTTTTGAGTCCTGGTGAGCGTTGACAAGCTGCTCGAACGCCGTGCCGAACTGCAGGAGCTCCTCGTAGGTTCCCTCCTGCGTTATCTCGCCCTTCTCCATGACCTAACATGAACAAGATGGTGACTGTCAGACAGTGCCATCTATGGTGGTAAGTTTTGTGCAGACAGACAGAGAGGAAACCTACCAAAATCCTGTCAACCTTGGAGAGGAACTCAACTTGATGCGTTACGAGAATGACCGTCTTGTCCTCGAGCGCCGCCATGACACAATCCTGCAACGACAAAGTGGCTGTCACGTCCATGAAAACGATCTGTAACCGTGGCATTGGCAATGAGGTTTGAGAAGGAGAAGAGTCTTCCTGACATTGAAGAGGGTGGCGGCGGTGTGCGCGTCGACGGCGCTGAAAGGGTCGTCGAGGAGGTAGACGTCGGCGTCGCTGTAGACGGCCCTTGCGAGCTGGATCCTCTGCTTCTGCCCGCCGCTCATGTTGAGGCCCCTCTGCCCGATCTCCGTCAGGTCGCCGTGCGGGAAGTTCTCCATGTCCTTGTCCAGCGCGCAGCACTTGAGGGCCCTCTCGTACTCCGAACTCCTCATCGGCCTCCCGAAGAGGATGTTGTCGCGCACCGTGCCGCTCTGGATCCACGACGTCTGGGACACATAGGCCACCGAGCCACTCACGGCCACCTGAATGAAGAAGATGAAAAATACATGTCAGAGAACATCGGTATGTGCAAGGAAATTGGTTCAATGCACGTACTGATCCGGACATTCTTGGGATCTCGCCGAGCGTCGCGCACAGCAACGACGATTTTCCGGCGCCGACAGGCCCGCAGACGGCGATCTTCTGCCCGTGCGTGGCGGTGATGTTGATGTCTTTCAGGGTTGCGGTGCCCTTGCTGGGCTCCCAGCTGAAGACGCCGTGGTGCACGTCCAGGCAGCTCCTGTCGGACGCCGGTGCCCTGTCCACGGCGTCGTCTTGGAACTCGTCCTCGGTGAGGAACTTCCCGATGCGGTCCAGCGACACCTTGACCTGGATCATGACGGACATCACCTCGGGCAGCATCCTCATGGGCTCCGACACGACGCGCATGGTGGCGAGGACGGTGAACACCACGCCGGCGTCCAGGGGCGCGCTCTGGACCGCGGCCGTGCCCGCCAAGACCACGGCGGAGATCACCGTCGGCGACACCCAGTAGAGCGCGCTGCCGTAGGCCTTCTTGAGCTGCGTCTCGCCGAGCCACCGCACCTCGGCGTCGCGCAGCCGCTGCACCGTGGCCCTGAACTTGTCCTCCCACGACTGCAGCTTCACGATCTTCATGCTGTGCAGCACCTCCGCCGTGGCGCGCTGCCGCTCGTCCTGCGCCTGCATGAACCTCGACTGGTACTGCTGCAGCATCCTGGCGAAAGGCACGTTGAGCACGCCGCAGATGGCCACGGGGGCCAGCGCGGGGAGCGCGCCGGCGCCCACGATCCAGAACAGGAGCGCGATGGCGAGGACGAGCTGCACCGGCATGCTCCATCCCAGGTGCAGCCAGTACGGGAACTCGCCCAGCCGGTACGCGTCCACGGCGATGTAGTTGGCGATCTCGCCGGACGAGTGCCGCCCCCGCCCCTCGCTGGACAGCCGCAGCTGCTTCTCGAAGACGGCGGCCATGAGGGCGGAGCGCATGCGCATGCCCAGCCGCCTCGACCCGAAGAACCAGTGCCTCTGCGACAGCGACTCCACCAGCTTCATGGCCAGAAGGCCGGCGACGAGCGCGGCCCCGGTGCCAAGATCCCGCTCCTTCTCCTGCCGATCGGAGTACGACACGAAGCAGTACAGCATCACCGGCGACGCGGCGAAGGACAGTGTGCGTAGCAGCGTGTAGAGCGCCGTCAGGAGCAGCTCCTTCTTGTGGCACTCGGCGAGCACCCGGAGCACGAGGTTGCTCGTTTTATGCGACTCCCCCCTCCGTCGATGCCACTCGCCGAGGAACTTACGGCACGCCTCCGCCGCCGCGTCGTCGGCGTCGAGCGGCGGGATGTCGCCGAGGCCCAGCGGCTTGGAGTACCCAAGGCGCAGGAGCGAGTCCATCCACGTGAACGTCAGGCGGCTAAAGAACCCGGCCTCGCCGAACGCCGCCCGCCTCTCCCCGCCCCCCGCCGCAAGGAGAGGCTCGGACTCCGCGCCGCCTCCATCGCCGGCGGCGAGGCTTCTGCAAACTCGGATCGCGCTCAGCAGAAGCAAGAAGCCCACGGCCCACGACATCACGTCAAGAACTCCCAGATTTCCACCCGTCACAGTCTTCTCCAAACAGTTGGCCGTGATGAGAACAGCGTCCACCGCCCACCACGCCACCGCCAGAGCTCCGGAGAGCCTCGTCGGACGGACGACCAAGGAGACCGACAAGGACACCCACACAAAGCCTCTCACGAAGAAGAGCAGTGCTCCGTGGGGAGAGGAGCCCCATGCTCCCAGTCCCAGGCAGACGCACGCAATGCCAAGAAGCGCGCAGCAGGGGGAAGCCACAGCGCACGGAAATGGAAGCTCTCTCGCCCTGACGACCCTGAACTCCCTCTTGCAAGCGGCGATCAGCAGGCTCGAGACATAGACGGCCAAGAGAAGAAGGTTCACGAGATCGATTAGCATCGTCTGGCTGATGAAACACAGGGAACCCAGCTCCAGAGCGAGATCTCCTCCTCCTTGGCCTTGGCAGGCTGCTGATGATGCAAGCAAATACTCCGGTGTACTACCTGCAACCATCGTAAACTGTGAGATATCACAGGCATGGAGGAACTCTAGGGAATGAGATCATGGCACGAAACTAATGGAGGCGAGATTTGGCGGAGATCGAGGGCTGGCGTTGACTACCTCGCTCCATTCGCCGCTTCCTCGAGAATAAGCTTGAGCTTCACGAGGATTCGAGGAACCAAACAAAGATAAAAATGATTTTGTCCTGCGTGTCGGAGGTTGCAGGGAGGAGGTGGAGTTTTATGAATCGTGTTCCCTGCTTCAGCACTAGTACTATGTCAGTGGCGCCGTGCTAACTGCCACGCTGGCCCCACTGGATCCACTCCACTGGTAGGATGCGTTTGGTTGAAGGTGTCGTATGAATGGGTTGGGACCGTTCAATTTTTTTGGGATTGAACCATTCAATTCATGTGTTTGGCTGAATATAAGTGGTGAGCTAATTATTTAGGACGGGACCACCAGTCATGCTCACATAGTCATGCATGCAAAGGATAGCCATTTGATTCGACCGATTTGGTTGGGTGAAACGGTTCAGCATCTTCATGGCATATTCTCTTTTTCTGGATCGAACCATTCATATGCTTTATAACCAAACATGTCTATTTTCTGAACGATCCCAACCCATTCATGACCGCCCCTGCAACCAAACGAGCGGCCGCGACGATATTGTGGACGAAGGTTTGGTTGGTTGGACGTGCAGACTCAGCACGGCAGCGACGAACAAGACAAATGACAAGCGACGGAAAGGAAAGGAAAACAAGCGGCAAGACAAACAAGACGCGAGCTATTCTTTTGTTTTTTGCATCGGAAAAGAGAGGAGTGGTTGGCAGTAAGCAAACGGGAAAACGCTTCGTGTGAGAGATGGCTGCGGCGGACGATCTACAAGCCTAGCCTAGCCGCCACTCATGTTCTCACTCTCTCGCCACGTCACCGGGGAAAGCGTGCGCGACGCCGTCGACGGCGAGGTCCTGTTCGTGGAGGGCCCCGGTGGGCTGTTGTGCATCTAGGTTAGGGGTTGTGTGGATGTGCTGCGGTGGTCTTCGGCTGGCAGTGGCAACCTTTGACAGAGGCGTGCCCGACCTCAAACCCGGATCTGGCGTGCAACGGTGTGGGCGACTTGGTTTAGGTTTTCTTTAGGGAGTTTATGTGTCTGGTTTGGGGTGGCGAGGCGGCGGCACCTTCCGCGTCTAGGAATTAATGTTCTCTCCGCATATCCCAGTTTCGTTTGGTGTGCTTATGGTCAGTTGGAGGGATTGTGGAGCCATGTCTCCTATGGGTCTTTCGGAATTTGGTCGTTCTAGTTTTTTGTGGATCTGTCTGAATTCGATTGGTTTTGTGGTCTTTAGAGTTTCTACATGCCCTTATCGACGTTTTCTTCTCCGGGGAAGCGATTTGCTTCACATATCGTGATCGTTGGTGTCTACAGGTCCACATGGATGACTTCCCGGCTACTGCTTCTACAAGCTCCCAAGTTTAGAAAAATTTGCTCCACTGGGCCTTAGAGGTGGCATCGAGCTATGCTCACGGTATGTCGCCGATGGATTGGAGGAAGAAGAATTTGTCACCTAAAAGATTTCAAAGTAATTTATTTGTGCGGGCGTGCTTGTAAGGACCTTGAGAAGTAAATGAACTAATTGACTGACTCGGTCTACATGTTACACTTGTTGGGCTCCCAAGGGTGGGAGTTTGTGACAAGAAGCAAACTTTTCCCTCGGTGAGAAACTAAGGTATCAATCTGTGAAGGTGCAAGAAACTTGCAACAGTGGTATGTCCTGCAACACAAATAAAACACTGATCGTGTCCCCAACAATTCTAACAGGGTGCCAATCCCTCCTAGTCTTGCTAGTTATACAAGTGTGATAAATATTTTTGGTATTTTTGAAATAAAACAACATGTAAATGTTGTTGGAAGGTGCTCCTTATGGTGAAATTTGGACCGGGGTTCATAGGTTAACTCTTCAATGCATAAAAGTTGTGGTAGGTGACTTTCTCATGTGTAAACGCACAGCATGAAATACTCATGTTCATGGCGGATAAGTAAACAGTAAACAATGTGAGAATATATATAGGCAGTATGTCAATAATACTAAAGGCCGAGACCTTCACGTGCCTCTTTAGTATGTCCTGCAACACAAATAAAACACTGCTCATGTCCCCAACAATTCTAACAAGGGTGTCAATCCCTCCTAGTCTTGCTAGTTATACAAGTGTGATAAATATATTTGGTATTTTTGAAATAAAACAACGTGTAAATGTTGTTGGAAGGTGCTCCTTATGGTGGAAATTGGACCGGGGTTCATAGGTTAACTCTTCAATGCATAAAAGTTGTGGTAGGTGACTTTCTCATGTGTAAACGTACAATATGAAATACCCATGTTCATGGCGGATAAGTAAACAGTAAACAATGCGAGAATATATATAGGTAGTATGTCCATAATACTAAAGACCGAGATACTCTGCATCATCTGGGCATTAAGTGTAAAAAGGGTAATTGCATTTAGAATGATGATATACTATTATGATTAGAGGATTATTCTTCCTCTACTAACCCTTAACATTTAGTGGCAACAATTCAAACAAGCATTTTCCATTTTTTTGTCACTATGGTAGATTGCTTGCAAGACTTGAACCCAACTAATGCAGACCTCTTCCACTACTTGCTACCGATCTAAACTGGCAAAGCGAAGACACGCATCCAAAAATAGTTATGCATCTATATATCAAACATGAATCATGATTTTTTTTGAACATATCGAGTTAATCCATCACATGATCTACATCGCCACCACAAACTCGTGTGATAAACTACAATCATGCTTGTGTAGCTATTGTATTGAACATCAGAAATACAACTAGGAGGAGAGATTACAACATTGGCTACTACCATGAATCCGTAGTCTAGGAGGTGGACTACTCACATTCTGGAAAACCAGGATCGAGGTTGATGATGAAGATGAATTCCCCCTTCTGTAGAGTTCCAAATTAGGGTTGAAACCAAAGATCGTCTCGAAAACGCAATGTGACAGCCGCGAAAAAATACTCGGTAAATTGGTGGTGAGTTTTCGGGTATATATAAGTCAGGACGGAGGCCAGCCAGGGGGTTCCCATAGGTTGTAGGTGCCCTAGCCCTAGGGTTCCTAGGGTGCGCCTAGGGCTTATGGGCCCCACCAGGTGTGGGTCCATGTCTAATATGTTAGTCCAATATAAGGTTCAATTAAATCTGCGCCCAATGTGTTTATAATTGATATCATCATACCATGAATCATACAAAAAGTATTGATACGTTTGAGACGTATCACTGGCCTTCTGCCTATCTGAAATGATTGTGTAGTTGCCAAATTGTCATGATTCTCCCCAATAGATATCTTGAATTGTGTTAAAATCCATCACAAACTTGGCGTGTCATCCTTCTCAACTTACTCCAAAGCCAATGGGCAGATGTTATTGTTTCCATCTCTAGCTGTTGTGGATAAGATTCGTTAACTTGTGTGTTCGGCTTAAGAAAGCAACCATCTAGACCTGAAATCAATAAAGAGCAAAAGTTGTTGAGAATGCAATGAAAATATATGTGACTATAAACCAATTGAAATACATGTGACAAGAACATACTAATAAAAGGTCTACACCCTTTGAGAAATCCCCCCTTTTGTGCTCTAAAGACAAATGATCAGTCTATGAAACCCAGGAGACTTGGATGCTCTTTCACCACTCTGGTGGTCACAATACATCTTCTCCTAGGGTTTGTGTCCAACACTGTTTGAAAATAGTCGTTGATCCTTGTGTATTGCTTCCTAATCACCCTATGCAACAATCAGAGCTTGCTGCCTTGCCATATATGCCCTATTCTTCCCAACCTCCAAACCACACTTCTCTTTGTCTTCTTTGTGACTGTCTCAACTCCTTTTGTAGGATCTGTCCTCGAGCTATCCTCAATTTCTTTGGCCACAAACTTTGTAGGCACCTAGCAATTCTCACCACATGGAGAACATGTATACTCCAGTTGCAACTTCTTTTACATTTAGTTTTTTGATTGGCAATTTCATATGCAACCATTTAAAAATGGCATCCTTTCTCATGAAAATCCACTATTATCCTATCCTTGTTGTTTATGTGGTAATGGAAGTTCCTCCTTTGAGTGACATGCAAGTTCACCAATGCTCTTCTAAACTGGTAAACATCAAGAAAGCACGTCTTCCAACATATTGGTACCATTGTCTGACCTTTCTCTTATTTGACCTGCACTTTGTCATACTTGAGGGTGTTGGGAAACATTGCATGGAAAAACAAAGAAATTCTACGCACACGCAATGATCTATCCATGGAGATGCATAGCAACGAGGGGAAGAGTGTGTCTACGTTTCCTCATAGATCATAAGCGGAAGCGTTTAACAATATGGTTGATGTAGTCGAACTTCTTCTAGCTCCAACCGATCAAGTACCGAACGTACGGCACCTCAGATTCTGCACAGGTTCAGCTCGGTGACGTCTCTCGCCTTCTTGATCCAGCAAGATGTCGAGGTAGTAGATGAGTTCCGTCAGCATGACGGCGTGGTGACGGTGATGGTGAAGTGATTTTCGCAGGGCTTCGCCTAAGCACTACGAAAATATGACCGGGGGTGTAAACAATGGAGGGGGGGCGCTGCACACGGCTAGGCAATTGTCTGGTGTGTGCTAGGGCGCCCCCACATATATATAGGTGGGAGGGAGAGGGGAGGCAGCCAGGAGGCGCCCAAGTAGGCTGAATCCTACTTGTGGTCTCCCCATGGCCGACGCCCCCTGCCATATTTGCCAGAGAGGGAGGAAAGAGGAGGGGAAGAAAGGAAGGGGGAGGCCGAATCCCCCCTTTCCTTTCTCTTCCCCTCTTTCCTTCTCCCCTTGGTTCGGCCCATATGGGGAGCGCACCAACCCCTGGTGGCTGGTGCGTTTCCCCTCTTGGCCCATAAGGCCCATATCCTTTGTCGGGGGTGCCTGAAACCCCTCCCGGTGACCCGATATGTACCTGGTACCCTCCAGAACATTTCCGGTGTCCGAATTGAAGGAAATATGCCCTAGAGGAAATAATAAATTTGTTATTTATATTTACTTATATCATGATAAATGATTATTATTCATGCTAGAATTGTATTAACCAGAAACTTAGTACATGTGTGAATACATAGACAAACAGAGTGTCACTAGTATGCCTCTACTTGACTAGCTCGTTGAATCAATGATGGTTATGTTTCCTGACCATAGACAAGAGTTGTCACTTGATTAACGGGATCACATCATTAGAGAATGATATGATTGACTTGACCCATCCATTAGTTTAGCACGATGATCGTTTAGTTTGTTGCTATTGCTTTCTCCATAACCTATACATGTTCCTATGACTATGAGATCATGCAACTCCCGAATACCACAGGAACACTTAGTGTGCTATCAAACGTCACAACGTAACTGGGTGACTATAAAGATGCTCTACAGGTGTCTCCGATGGTGTTTGTTGAGTTGGCATAGATCGAGATTAGGATTTGTCACTCCAAGTATCGAAGAGGTATCTCTGGGACCTCTCGGTAATGCACATCACTATAAGCCTTGTAAGCAATGTAACTAACGAGTTAGTTGCGGGATAGTGCATTATGGAACGAGTAAAGAGACTTGCCGGTAACGATATTGAACTAGGTATTGAGATACCAACGATTGAATCTCGGTCAAGTAACATACTGATGACAAAGGGACAACATATGTTGTTGTGCGGTTTGACTGATAAAGATCTTCGTAGAATATGTAGGAACCAATATGAGCATCCAGGTTCCGCTATTGTTTATTGACCCGAGATGAGTCTCGGTCATGTCTACATAGTTCTCGAATCCGTAAGGTCCGCACGCTTAACGTCCGGTGATGATCGGTATTATGAGTTTATGTGTTTTGATGTACCGAAGGTAGTTCGGAGTCCCAAATTTGATCACGGACATGAAGAGGAGTCTCGAAATGGTCGAGACATAAAGATCGATATTGGAAGCCTATGTTTGGACATCGGAATGATTCCGAATGAGTTCGGGCATTTTCCGGAGTACCGGGAGGTTACCGGAACCCCCCCGGGAGTATATGGGCCTTATTGGGCCTTAGTAGAATAGAGGAGAGGAAGTGAAAATGTGTGAGGCGCGCCCCCTAGCCCAATCCGAATTGGGTGGAGGCTGCCCCCCCTTTCCTTCCTTCTCTCCTCCCCTTCCTTCTCTCCTACTCCTACTACTTGGAAGGGGGAATCCTACTCCCGGCGGGAGTAGGACTCCCCTAGGGCGCGCCATAGAGGGTCGGCCCTCCCCCTCCTCCACTCCTTTATATATGGGGGAGGGGGGCACCCCATAGACACACAAGTTGATCATTGTGTTAAGCGTGTGCAGTGCCCCCCTCCACCATAATCCACCTCGGTCATATCGTAGCGGTGCTTAGGCGAAGCCCTGTTCCGGTAGCTTCATCATCATCGTCATCACGCCGTCGTGCTGACGAAACTCTCCCTCGACACTCAGCTGGATCTAGAGTTCGTGGGACGTCACCGAGCTGAACGTGTGCAGATCGCGGAGGTGTCGTACCTTCGGTGCTAGGATCGGTCGGATCATGAAGACGTTCGACTACATCAACCGCATTGTCATAACGCTTCCGCTTACGGTCTACGAGGGTACGTAGACAACACTCTTCCCCTCCCGTTGCTATGCATCACCTAGATAGATCTTGCGTGTGCGTAGGAAAAATTTGAAATTACTGCGTTCCCCAACAGTGGCATCCGAGCCAGGTCCATGCGTAGATGTTATATGCACGAGTAGAACACAAAGGAGTTGTGGGCATGGGTATATACATATTGCTTGCCGTCACTAGTTGATTCTTGATTCAGCGGTATTGTTGGATGAAGCGGCTCAAACCGACATTATGCGTACGCTTACACGAGACTGGTTCTACCAACGTGCTTCGCACACAGGTGGCTAGTGGGTGTCAGTTTCTCCAACTTTAGTTGAATCAGATACAATGAACAGGGTTATTTCTGAAGATCAAAAAGCAATCACTATACCGCATTGTGGTTTTTGATGCGTAGGTAAGAACGGTTCTTGCTCAGCCCGTAGCAGCCACGTAAAACTTGCAACAACAAAGTAGAGGACGTCTAACTTGTTTTTGCAGGGCATGTTGTGATGTGATATGGTCAAGACATGATGCTAAATTTTATTGTATGAGATGATCATGTTTTGTAACAGAGTTATCAGCAACTGGTAGGAGCCATATGGTTGTTGCTTTATTGTATGAAATGCAATCGCCATGTAATTGCTTTACTTTATCACTAAGCGGTAGCGATAGTCGTAGAAGCAATACTTGGCGAGACGATAACGATGCTTCGATGGAGATCAAGGTGTCAAGCCGGTGACGATGGTGATCATGACGGTGCTTTGAAGATGGAGATCAAAGGCACAAGATGATGATTACCATATCATATCACTTATATTGATTGCATGTGATGTTTATCCTTTATGCATCTTATTTTGCTTAGTTCGGCGGTAGCATTATAAGATGATCTCTCACTAAATTTCAAGGTACAAGTGTTCTCCCTGAGTATGCACCGTTGCTGCAGTTCGTCGTGCCGAGACACCACGTGATGATCGGGTGTGATAAAGTCTACGTTCACATACAACGGGTGCAAGCCAGTTTTGCACACGCAAAATACTCGGGTTAAACTTGACGAGCCTAGCATATACAGATATGACCTCGAAAAACTGAGACCAAAAGGTCGAGCGTGAATCATATAGTATATATGATCAACATAGTGATGTTCACCATTGAAAACTACTCCATCTCACATGATGATCGGACATGGTTTAGTTGATATGGATCACGTGATCACTTAGATGATTAGAGAGATGTCTATCTAAGTGGGAGTTCTTAAGTAATTTGATTAATTGAACTTTAATTTATCATGAACTTAGTACCTGATAGTATTTTGCATATCTATGTTGTTGTAGATAGATGACCCGTGCTGTTGTTCCGTTGAATTTTAATGTGTTCCTAGAGAAAGCTAAGTTGAAAGATGATGGTAGCAACTACACGGACTGGGTCCGTAACTTGAGGATTATCCTCATTGCTGCATAGAAGAATTACGTCCTGGAAGCATCGCTAGGTGAGAAACCCGCTCCAGGAGCAACGCCAGATGTTGTGAACACCTGGCAGAGCAAAGTTGATGACTACTCGATAGTTCAGTGTGCCATGCTTTACAACTTAGAACCAGGACTTCAACGACGTTTTGAACATCATGGAGCATATGAGATGTTCTAGGAGTTGAAGTTAATATTTCAAGCAAATGCCCGGATTGAGAGATATGAAGTCTCCAATAAGTTCTACAGCTGCAAAATGGAGGAGAATAGTTCTGTCGGTGAACATATACTCAGAATGTCTGGGTACCACAACCACTTGACTCAGTTGGGACTTAATCTTCCTGATGATAGTGTCATTGACAGAGTTCTTCAATCACTGCCACCAAGCTACAAGAGCTTCGTGATGAACTATAATATGCAAGGGATGGATAAGACTATTCCCGAGCTCTTCGCGATGCTAAAGGCTGCAGAGGTAGAAATCAATAAGGAGCATCAAGTGTTGATGGTCAACAAGACCACTAGTTTCAAGAAAAAGTGTAAAAGGGAAGAAGGGGAACTTCAAGAAGAACAGCAAGCCAGTTGCTCCTCAAGTGAAGAAACCCAAGTCTGGACCTAAGCCTGAAACTGAGTGCTTCTACTGCAATGGGACTGGTCACTCGAAGTGGAACTGCCCCAAGTATTTGGCGGAGAAGAAGGATGGCAAAGTGAAAGGTATATTTGATATACATGTTATTGATGTGTACCTTACTAATGCTCGCAGTAACGCCTGGGTATTCGATACTGGTTCTATTGCTAATATTTGCAACTTGAAACAGGGGCTACGGATTAAGCGAAGATTGGCTAAGGACGAGGTGACGATGCGCGTGGGAAATGGTTCCAAAGTCGATGTGATTGCCGTCGGCACGCTACCTCTACATCTACCTTTGGGATTAGTTTTAGACCTAAATAATTGTTATTTGGTGCCAGCGTTGAGCATGAACATTATATCTGGATCTTGTTTGATGCGAGACGGTTATTCATTTAAATAAGAGAATAATGGTTGTTCTATTTATATGAGTATTATCTTTTATGGTCATGCACCCTTGATGAGTGGTCTATTTTTACTAAATCTTGATAGTAGTGATACACATGTTCATAGTATTGAAGCCAAAAGATGCAAAGTTGATAATGATAGTGCAACTTATTTGTGGCACTGTCGTTTGGGTCATATTGGTGTAAAGAGCATGAAGAAACTCTATTCTAATGGACTTCTGGGATCACTTGATTATGAATCACTTGGTACTTGCGAACCATGCCTCATGGGCAAGATGACTAAAACTCTGTTCTCCGGAACAATAAAACGAGCAACAAAGTTATTGGAAATCATACATACTGATGTATGTGGTCCAATGAACATTGAGGCTCGCGGCGGATATCATTATTTTCTTACCTTCACTGATGATTTGAGCAGATATGGGTATATCTACTTAATGACACATAAGTCTGCGAAACATTTGAAAAGTTCAAAGAATTTTAGAGTGAAGTCGAAAATCATCATAACAAGAAAATCAAGTTTCTACGATCTGATCGTGGAGGTGAATATTTAAGTTATGAGTTTGGACTTCATTTGAAACAATGCGGAATATTTTCGCAACTCACGCCACCTGGAACACCACAACATAATGGTGTGTCCGAACGTCGTAACCACACTTTATTAGATATGGTGCGATCTATGATGTCTCTCACTGATTTACCGCTATCGTTTTGGAGTTATGCTTTAGAGACAGCTGCATTCACGTTAAATAGGGCGCCATCAAAATCCATTGAGACTGTTGGGTACACCTTCTATTTTCGGATCCGAAGGCAAGATATTCGTTGCTAAGAATGGATCCTTTCTAGAGAAGGAGTTTCTCTTGAAGGAAGTGAGTGGGAGGAAAGTAGAACTTGACGAGGTAATTGTACCTTCTCCCTCATTGGAAAGTACTTCATCGCTGAAATCAGTTCAAGTGATTCCTACACCGGTAAGTGAGGAAGCTAATGATGATGATCATGAAACTTCTGATCAAGTTACTACCGAACCTCGTAGGTCAACCAGAGTAAGATCCGCACCAGAGTGGTACGGTAATCCTGTTCTGGAGGTCATGTTATTTGACCATGACGAACCTATGAACTATGAGGAAGCGATGATGAGCCCAGATTCCGCAAAATGGCTTGAGGCCATGAAATATGAGATGGAATCCATATATGAGAACAAAGTGTGGACTTTGGTTGACTTGCCCGATGATCGGCAAGCCATAGAGAATAAATGGATCTTCAAGAATAAGACTGACGCTGACGGTAATGTTACTGTCTACAAAGATCGACTTGTTGCAAAAGTGTTTCGACAAGTTCAAGGAGTTGACTATGATGAGACCTTCTCACCCGTAGAGATTCTTAAGTCCGTCCGAATCATGTTAGCAATTGCTGCATTTTATGATTATGAAATTTGGCAAATGGATGTCAAAACTGCATTCCTTAATGGATATCTTAAAGAAGAGTTGTATATGATGCAACCAGAAGGTTTTGTCGATCCAAAAGGTGCTAACAACGTGTGCAAGCTCCAGTGATCCATTTATGGACTGGTGCAAGCCTCTCGGAGTTGGAATATACGCTTTGATAGTGTGATCAAAGCATATGGTTTTATACAGACTTTTGGAGAAGCCTGTATTTACAAGAAAGTGAGTGGGAGCTCTGTAGCATTTATGATATTATATGTAGATGGCATATTGCTGATCAGAAATGATACTCAATTTCTGAATAGCATAAAAGGATACTTGAATAAGAATTTTTCAATGATAGACCTTGGTGAAGCTGCTTATATATTGGGCATCAAGATCTATAGAGATAGATCAAGATGCTTAATTGGAATTTCACAAAGAACATACCTTGATAAAGTTTTGAAGAAGTTCAAAATGGATCAAGCAAAGAGAGGGTTCTTGCTTGTGTTACAAGGTGTGAAGTTGAGTCAGACTCAATGTCCGAACACTACAGAAGATAGAGAGAAAACGAAAGTCATTCCCTATGCTTCAACCTTAGGTTCTATCATGTATGCAATGTTGTGTACATGACCTGATGTGTGCCTTGCTATTAGTTTAGCAGGGAGGTACCAAAGTAATCCAGGAGTGGATCACTGGACAGTGGTCAAGAACATCCTGAAATACCTGAAAAGGACTAAGGATATGTTTCTCGTTTATGGAGGTGACAAAGATCTCATCGTAAACGGTTACGTCGATGCAAGATTTGACATTGATCCGGATGACTCTAAGTCACAAACTAGATACGTATTTTTATTAAATGGTGGAGCTGTTAGTTGGTGCAGTTCCAAGCAGAGCGTCGTGGCGGGATCTACGTGTGAAGCGGAGTACATAGCTGCTTCAGAAGCAGCAAATGAAGGAGTCTGGATGAAGGAGTTCATATCCGATCTAGGTGTCATACCTAGTGCATCGGGTCCAACAAAAATCTTTCGTGACAATACTGGTGTAATTGACTTGTCAAAGGAATTCAGATTTCACAAGAGAACCAAGCACATCAAGAGACGCTTCAATTCCATCAGCGATCAAGTCAAGGAGGGAGACATAGAGATTTGCAAGATACATACGGATTTGAATGTTGCAGACCCGTTGACTAAGCCTCTCTCACGAGCAAAACATGATCAGCACCAAGACTCCATGGGTGTGAGAATCATTACAATGTAATCTAGATTATTGACTCTGGTGCAAGTGGGAGACTGAAGAAAATATGCCCTAAAGGCAATAATAAAGTTGTTATTTATATTTCCTTATATCATGATAAATGTTTATTATTCATGCTAGAATTGTATTAACCAGAAACTTAGTACATGTGTGAATACATAGACAAACAGAGTGTCACTAGTATGCATCTACTTGACTAGCTCGTTGAATCAATGATGGTTATGTTTCCTGACCATAGACGAGAGTTGTCACTTGATTAATGGGATCACATCATTAGAGAATGATGTGATTGACTTGACCCATCCGTTAACTTAGCACGATGATCATTTAGTTTGTTGCTATTGCTTTCTCCATAACTTATACATGTTCCTATGACTATGAGATCATGTAACTCCCGAATACCGGACGAACACTGAGTGTGCTATCAAACGTCACAACGTAACTGGGTGACTATAAAGATGATCTAGAGGTGTCTCCAATGGTGTTTGTTGAGTTGGCATAGATCGAGATTAGCATTTGTCACTCCGAGTATCGAAGAGGTATCTTTGGGCCCTCTCGGTAATGCACATCACTATAAGCCTTGCAAGCAATGTAACTAATGAGTTAGTTGTAGGATAGTGCATTACAGAACGAGTAAAGAGACTTGCCGGTAATGAGATTGAACTAGGTATTGAGATACCGACGACCGAATCTCGGGCAAGTAACATACCGATGACAAAGGGAACAACATATGTTGTTGTGTGGTTTGACCGATAAAGATCTTCGTAGAATATGTAGGAACCAATATGAGCATCCAGGTTCCGCTATTGGTTATTGACCAGAGACGAGTCTTGGTCATGTCTACATAGTTCTCGAACCCGTAAGGTCCGCACGCTTAACGTCCGGTGATGATCGGTATTATGAGTTTATGTGTTTTGATGTACCGAAGGTAGTTCGGAGTCCCAAATTTGATCACGGACATGACGAGGAGTCTCGAAATGGTCGAGACATAAAGATCGATATTGGAAGCCTATGTTTGGACATCGGAATGATTCCGGATGAGTTCGGGCATTTTCCGGAGTACCGGGAGGTTACCGGAACCCCCCCGGGAGTATATGGGCCTTATTGGGCCTTAGTAGAATAGAGGAGAGGAAGTGAAAATGTGTGAGGCGCGCCCCCTAGCCCAATCCGAATTGGGTGGAGGCTGCCCCCCCTTTCCTTCCTTCTCTCCTCCCCTTCCTTCTCTCCTACTCCTACTACTTGGAAGGGGGGAATCCTACTCCCGGCGGGAGTAGGACTCCCCTAGGGCGCGCCATAGAGGGTCGGCCCTCCCCCTCCTCCACTCCTTTATATATGGGGGAGGGGGGCACCCCATAGACACACAAGTTGATCATTGTGTTAAGCGTGTGCAGTGCCCCCCTCCACCATAATCCACCTCGGTCATATCGTAGCGGTGCTTAGGCGAAGCCCTGTTCCGGTAGCTTCATCATCACTGTCATCACGGTGTCATGCTGACGAAACTCTCCCTCGACACTCAACTGGATCTAGAGTTCGCGGGACGTCACTGAGCTGAACGTGTGCAGATCGCAGAGGTGTCGTACCTTTGGTGCTAGGATCAGTTGGACCGTGAAGATGTTTGACTACATCAACTGCATTGTCATAACGCTTCCGCTTATGGTCTACGAGGGTACATAGACAACACTCTTCCCCTCTCATTGCTATGCATCACCTAGATAGATCTTGCGTGTGCGTAGGAAAATTTTGAAATTACTGCATTCCCCAACACGAATACCATCATCATATATATCAATCTTTACCTCTCGACCATTTCGAGACTCCTCGTCGTGTCCGTGATCTCATCCGAGACTCCGAACAACATTTGGTCACCAAATCACATAACTCATATAATACTATATCGTCATCGAACATTAAGTGTGCGGACCCTACGGGTTCGAGAACTATGTAGGCATGACCGAGACACCTCTCCGGTCAATAACCAATAGCGGAACCTGGATGCTCATATTGGCTCCTACATATTCTATGCAGATCTTTATCGGTCGAACCGTTATGACAACATATGCTATTCCCTTTGTCTATCGGTATGTTACTTGCCCAAGATTCGATCGTCGGTATCTTCATACCTAGTTTAATATCGTTACCGGCAAGTATCTTTACTCGTTCTGTAATACATCACCTCGTGACTAACTCCTTAGTCGTTTGCTTGCAAGCTTATGTGTATTACCGAGAGGGCCCAGAGATACCTCTCCGATACTCGGAGTGACAAATCCTAATCTCAATCTGTGCCAACTCAACAAACACCTCTGGAGATACATGTAGAGCATCTTTATAATCACCCAGTTATGTTGTGACATTTGATAGCACACAACGCATACCTCCGGTATCCGGGAGTTGTATAATCTCATAGTTGAAGGAATATGTATTTGACATGAAGAAAGCAATAGCAATAAAACTGAACGATCATAATGCTAAGCTAATGGATGGGTCTTGTCCATCAAATCATTCTCCTAATTATGTGATCCTGTTATCAAATGACAATTTATGTCCATGGTTAGGAAACCTTAAACATCTTTGATCAACAAGCAAGTCTAGTGGAGGCTCACTAGGGACACCGTTTTTGTTTGTATATTCACATATGTATTTAAGTTTTCGATCAATACAATTCTAGCATGAATAATAAACCTTTATCATGAATAAGGAAATATAAAACAACAACTTTATTATTGCCTCTAGGGCATATTTGCTTTAGTCTCCCACTTGCACTAGAGTCAATAATCTAGATTACATTGTAATGATTCTAACACCCATGGAGTCTTGCTGTTGATCATGTTTTGCTCGCGGAATAGGCTTAGTTAGCGAGTCTGCTACATTCAGATCCGTATGTATTTTGCAAATCTCTATGTCTCCTTCCTTGACGTGTTCACAGATGGAGTTGAAGAGTCTCTTGATGTGTTTGGTTCTCTTGTGAAATCTGGATTCTTTGCCAAGGTAATCGCTCCAGTAATCACAAAAGATTTTCATTGGACCCGATGCACTAGGTATTACACCTAGATCGGATATGAACTCCTTCATCTAGACTTCTTCATGTGCTGCTTCCGAAGCAGCTATGTACTCCGCTTCACATGTAGATCCCACCACGGCGCTCTGCTTGGAACTGCACCAACTGGCAACTCCACCATTCAATATAAATATGTATCCAGTTTGTGACTTAGAGTCATCTGGATCAGTGTCAAAGCTAGCATCAACGTAACCATTTACGATGAGCTCTTTGTCACCTCCATAAACGAGAAACATATCCTTGGTCCTTTTTAGGTACTTCAGGATGTTCTTGACCGTTGTCTAGTGATCCACTCCTGGATTACTTTGGTACCTCCCTGCCAGACTTATGGCAAGGCACACATCAGGTCTGGTACACAACATAGCATACATGATAGAACCTATGGCTGAGGCATCGGGAATGACTTTCATTTTCTCTCTATCTTCTGAAGTGGTCGGGCTTTGAGTATGACTCAACTTCACACCTTGTAACACATGCAAGAACCCTTTCTTTGACTGATCCATTTTGAACTTCTTCAAAACTTTATCAAGGTATGTGCTTTGTGAAAGTCCTATTAAGCATCTTAATCTATCTGATACGTCTCCAACGCATCTACTTTTCCAAACACTTTTGCCCTTGTTTTGGACTCTAACTTGCATGATTTGAATGGAACTAACCCGGACTGACGCTGTTTTCAGCAGAATTACCATGGTGTTATTTATGTGCAGAAACAAACATTCTCGGAATGACCTGAAACTTCACGGAGCAACTTTTTGGAAAATATAAAAAATACCTGCAAAAGATGAAGGCCAGGGGGCCCACCACCTCTCCACGAGGGTGGGGGGCGCGCCCCCTACCTCGTGGCCCCCCCGGTGCCTCTCCGACTCCAACTCCAACTCTATATATTGTGTTTCGGGGAGAAAAAAACCAGAGAGAAGATTTCATCGCGTTTTATGATACAGAGCCGCTGCCAATCCCTAAAACCTCTCGGGAGGGCTGATCCGGAGTCCGTTCGGGGCTCCGGAGAGGGGAATCCGTCGCCATCGTCATCATCAACCATCCTCCATCACCAATTTCATGATGCTCACCGCCGTGCGTGAGTAATTCCATCGTAGGCTTGCTGGACGGTGATGGGTTGGGTGGGATTTATCATGTAATCGAGTTAGTTTTGTTAGGGTTTGATCCCTAGTATCCACTATGTTCTGAGATTGATGTTGCTATGACTTTGCTATGCTTAATGCTTGTCACTAGGGCCCGAGTGCCATGATTTCAGATCTGAACCTATTATGTTTTCATCAATATATGAGTGTTCTCGATCCTATATTGCAAGTCTATAGTCACCTATTATGTGTTATGATCCGTTAACCCTGGAGTGACAATAATCAGGATACTTACCAGTGATGACCGTAGTTTGAGGACTTCATGTATTCACTATGTGTTAATGCTTTGTTACGGTACTCTATTAAAAGGAGGCCTTAATATCCCTTAGTTTCCGTAAGGACCCCGCTGCCACGGGAGGGTAGGACAAAATATGTCATGCAAGTTCTTTTCCATAAGCACGTATGACTATATTCGGAATACATGCCTACATTACATCAATGAACTGGAGCTAGTTCTGTGTCACCCTAGGTTATGACTGTTACATGATGAACCGCATCCGGCATAATTCTCCATCACCGATCCATTGCGTACGATCTTTCCATATATTGTTCTTCGCTTATTTACTTTCCCGTTGCTATTGATATCATCACTACAAAATACCAAAAACATCACTTTTACTACTGTTACCTTTTGTTACCGTTACCACTACTATCATATTACTTTGCTACTAAATACTTTGCTACAGATATTAAGTTTCCAGGTGTGGTTGAATTGACAACTCAGCTGCTAATACTTGAGAGTATTCTTTGGCTCCCCTTGTGTCGAATCAATAAATTTGGGTTGAATACTTTACGCTCGAAAACTGTTGTGATCCCCTATACTTGTGGGTTATCAAGACTATTTTCTGGCACCGTTGCCGAGGAGCATAGCTCTATTCTTTGAGTCACTTGGGATTTATATCTGCTTATCATTATAAAGAACTTGAAAGATCCAAGAACTAAGATTTATCCCTCAACTACGAGGGGAGGTAAGGAACTGCCATCTAGCTCTGCACTTGATTCACCTTCTGTTTTGAGTAAGCTTGCGACACCTAAAACTGCTTCTGCTATTCGTTCTAATATGTCACATGTTATTGATGATGCTACTTCTGCTATGCATGATACTTATGATGAAACTACTTCTATGCCTGATACTACTGTGCCACTTAGTGATTTTCTTGATGAACAAATTGCTAGGGCTAGAGAGATTGAAAATATTGAATCTGATAATACTGATGAAAGTGATGATGACGAATCACTTGTTATTCCTGAGGGTTATGTTTTTGATCAAGAAGCTTCTTTAGCTATTTTAGTTTGCAAAGATAGAAACAAACTTAAGAGGTTATTAGCTAAATGGAATAAGCAATCTCTAAAAGCTAGAATGAAACCTGACCCTGCTTTTGCTACTTCACCTATCTGTGATACTCATAAGGATTATGAATTCTCTATTGATCCTGATATAATTACTTTGGTTGAGTCTGATCCTTTTCATGGCTATTAATCTGAAACTGCTGTGGCACATCTTACTAAATTAAATAATATAGCCACCCTGTTCACTAAAGATGAGAGAACTCGTTACTTTTGTATCCTTAAAATATTCCCGTTCTCATTAAAGGGTGATGCTAAGACATGGTTTAATTCTCTTGATCCTGGTTGTGTGCGTAGTCCCCAGGATATGATTTATTACTTCTCTGCTAAATATTTCCCTGCTCATAAGAAACAAGCTGCTTTAAGGGATATATACAATTTTGTGCAAATTGAAGAAGAGAGTCTCCCACAAGCTTGGGGGAGGCTTCTCCAATTACTTAATGCTTTGCCTGATCATCCTCTTAAGAAAAATGAAATACTTGATATCTTTTATAATGGACTAACCGATGCTTCCAGAGATTACCTGGATAGTTGTGCTGGTTCTGTTTTTAGGGAAAGAACACCGGATGAAGCTGAAATTCTATTGAATAATATGTTGACAAATGAAAATAATTGGACACATCCGGAGCCAATCCCTGAGCCTATTCCTAAACCAACTCCGAAGAAGAGGGGTATTCTATTTCTCAGTCCTGAAGATATGCAAGAGGCAAAGAAATCTATGAAAGAAAAAGGTATTAAAGCTGAAGATGTTAAGAATTTACCTCCTATTGAAGAAATACACGGTCTTAATTTACCGCCTGTTGAAGAAACATATGATCTTGATCCATCACCTATTGAAGAAACTCATGGTCTTGATAACCCAACACAGGTAGTAAATGTAAATTCTCTCTATAGATATGATAAAGCTGAAATCCCATTTAATAAGTTTGCTAGCCCATGTTTAGATGAGTTTAATAAATTTATGGCTAAGCAAGAAGATTTTAATGTTTATTTTGGTAGACAATTGAAATACAATTCAAATATGCTTGAACACTTGGGTGATTATATGGCTAATGTCAAGGGTGAACTTAAACTTATTAGTAAACATGCTTCTATGGTTACCACTCAAGTAGAACAAGTACTTAAAACTCAAAATGATTTGCTCAATGAATTGAATAGCAAGGATAATGATAATGCTGTTAGAGTTATGACTAGAGGTGGTAGAATGACTCAGGAACCTTTGTATCCTGAAGGCCACCCTAAGAGAATTGAGCAAGATTCTCAGAGAAATAATATAGATGCACCTAGTCCTTCTAAAAGGAAGAAAAAGAAAAATGATAGGACTTTGCATGCTTCTAGTGAACCTATTACTGAAACACCTGAGAATCCAAATGATATTTCTATTTCTGATGCTGAAACACAATCTGGTAATGAACCTGAAACTAGTAATAATGTTACTGATAATGTTCATGATAATGCTCAACCTAGTAATGATAATGATGTAGAAATTGAACCTGCTGTTGATCTTGATAACCCACAATCAAAGAATCAACATTATGATAAGAAAGACTTTGTTGCTAGGAAACATGGTAAAGAAAGAGAGCCTTGGGTTCAGAAACCCATGCCTTTTCCTCCCAAACCATCCAAGAAAAAGGATGATGAGGATTTTGAGTGCTTTGTTGAAATGATTAGACCTATCTTTTTGCGTATGCGATTAACTGATATGCTTAAAATGAATCCTTATGCTAAATACATGAAAGAAATTGTTACTAATAAAAGAAAGATACCAGAAGCTGAAATTTCCACCATGCTTGCTAATTATACTTTTAAGGGTGGAATACCAAAGAAACTAGGAGATCCAGGAGTACCCACTATACAATGCTCCATTAAAAGAAACCATGTTAAAACTGCTTTATGTGATCTTGGAGCCAGTGTTAGTGTTATGCCTCTCTCTTTATATCGTAGACTTGATTTGAATAAGTTGACACCGACCGAAATATCTTTGCAAATGGCTGATAAATCAACTGCTATACCTGTCGGTATTTGTGAGGATGTGCCTGTTGTAGTTGCAAACGTTACTATTTTAACGGACTTTGTTATTCTTGATATTCCCGAGGACGATACTATGTCTATTATTCTTGGAAGACCCTTTTTGAATACTGCAGGGGCTATTATTGATTGCACTAAAGGCAATGTCACTTTTCATGTTAATGGTAATGAGCATACGGTACAATTTCCGAGGAAACAACCTCAAGTCCATAGTATCAATTCTATTGGAAAAATTCCATCGATTATATTTGGAGGTTTTGAATTTCCTCTTCCTACTGTCAAGAATAAATATGATATTCTTATTATTGGGGATGTGCATATCCCCGTTGAGGTAACATAGTGTTATTCGAAATTTTTCCGGTTCCATGTTATTCGGTATGAGTTCGTTAACAAGACTTGATCAACCTTGTTAGTGGATTCCTTTTGATGATCATGAGATGGATGAAACTAGAAGGCACAACCTTCTGTACCCCACTTTTACTTTCTGTTATTTATATTAAATAAAATAAAAATAAATATTTTTCTGTCTGTCATCTGATTATCCATGCAATATAAAAATACCCTGAAAATAAAAGTTCTCCAAATGCCCCGAAATTTAAATATTATTTTTTCTAGAATATTTGAGAATATTTGGCACTGAGAACACAGCAGGGGGGTCAACCACCTACCCATGAGGGTGGAGGGCGCGCCCTACGCCCTGGGCGCCCCCTGCCTCGTGGGCCCACGGTGGCCCTCCTCCACTTATCCTTTCACCCACACACTCCTTCTTCCTCCCCAAATACAAATATCCAGCTCAAACCCGAGTCCAAGCTCGTTTTGCTGCCATTTTCGATCTCCTTGCTCAAAGCACCTCTCACAAAACTGCTTGGGGAGATTGTTCCTTGGTATGTGACTCCTCCATTGGTCCAATTAGTTTTTGTTCTAGTGCTTTGTTCATTGCAAATTTTTGCTGCTTAGGTGACCCTGTTCTTGAGCTTGCATGTCAAATTTATATGGTTCCTAGTAGTTTTGATGCATGATATAGGCTCTAGGCACTTGTATGAGTAGTTGCTATCAATATTATCGAGTTTGGTTTACTTTTATTGTGAAGTTACTAAAAAAATCAGAATTTTTCAGAGGAAGAAAAATGCTTAGGAAAATGTTCCAGGGTGGTTCTTCAAGAAAGCAAGGACCCAGGCTTGCCATGCGTGATGCTGATGAAGAGCCACCAAGAGACGCTCCAGTGCGTCCTTGTGAATGGCCTTCTGAGAATTTTATGGATCGAGCGGGAATAAAGGAAGAATTTAACGCATATTTGTGTAACGCTGATCTTGTGAGCTTCTAGGAAGAGAAGTGTGCTACCTCTTGAGCTTGCGTTGGTTTTCCCCGAAGAGGAAGGGATGATGCAGCAAAGTAGCATAAGTATCTCCCTCAGTTTTTGAGAACCAAGGTATCAATCCAGTAGGAGGCAACACTCAAGTCCCTCATACCTGTACAAAACGATAGCTACTCGCAACCAACGCGATTAGGGGTTGTCAATCCCTTCACGGTCACTTACAAGAGTGAGATCTGATAGACATAATATTTTTGGTATTTTTGGTATAGAGATGCAAAGTAAAAAGTAAAGGCAAAGTAAAAAGCAAAGCAAGATTAAAGTGATGGAGATTGATATGATGAGAATAGACCCAGGGGCCATAGGTTTCACTAGTGGCTTCTCTCAAGAGCATAAGTATTCTACGGTGTGTGAACAAATTACTGTTGAGCAATTGACAGAATTGAGCATAGTTATGAGAATATCTAGGCATGATCATGTATATAGGCATCACATCCGTGACAAGTAGACCGAAACGATTCTTCATCTACTACTATTACTCCACTCACCGACCGCTATCCAGCATGCATCTAGAGTATTAAGTTAAAAACAGAGTAACGCCTTAAGCAAGATGACATGATGTAGAGAGATAAATTCATGCAATATTAAATAAACCCCATCTTGTTATCCTCGATGGCAACGATGCAATACGTGCCTTGCTGCCCCTTCTATCACTGGGAAAGGACACCGCAAGATCGAACCCAAAGCTAAGCACTTCTCCCATGGCAAGAACTACCAATCTAGTTGGCCAAACCAAACGGATAATTCGAAGAGACTTGCAAAGATAACCAATCATACATAAATGAATTCAGAGAAGATTCAAATATTATTCATAGATAGACTTGATCATAAACCCACAATTCATCGGTCTCAACAAACACACCGCAAAAAGAAGATTACATTGAATAGATCTCCACAAGAGAGGGGGAGAACTTTGTATTGAGATCCAAAAAGAGAGAAGAAGCCATCTAGCTACTAACTATGGACCCGAAGGTCTGAGGTAAACTACTCACACTTCATCGGAGAGGCTATGATGATGTAGAAGCCCTCCGTGACGACGGCCCTCTCCGGCGGAGCTCCGGAACAGGCCCCAAGATGGGATCTGTAAAGTGCATCTAGTGCCACCCCTAGTTGGTTTTGGAGTATTGACGACAAACCTAGTTGAGGGACTAATGTGTTTGTGAGAATTGCAGGATAACACAGGTAGAAGTCCCTCATTGATTCGGTTTTACTACCAGAGATGACCCCTAAAACTTTATGAAGACATTGAAGTCAAAGGTGGTATATGAAGATATTCACATTGAAGACTATGACAAGAGAAGACACGATATGAAGCCTATGGAGCTCGAAGACTTAAATCTTTCGTAGTTCTTTTTCTGTTGTGTTGAGTCATAGGAACCACCGTACTGTTAAGTGGGGTCCAAGAGAACCAGTCAGAATGACTGAAGTGATGCCTAAACCAAAAACCTATGTCTTCGAGTGAAGACTATGAGAGCGAATCTTGTCCAGAGTCGGACAAGTCAGCTTTGCTTGTAGCCCAAGTAAAGTTGCCGTGTGAGTTTGAAATCTGACCGTTGGGACACGTGTCAGTTCCTTAGTGACCCAGGGTCATTTCAGACAAATCAGGTCGGGTTGCCAAGTGGCTATAAATAGCCCACCCCCTACAACCATAAACGGTTGGCTGCTCAGATTGAAAGTACGGCTTTTGTCGTTTGAGAGCAACCCACCTTGAAGCCTTTGAGAGAGAATTCCCTGCGAGGATAAAGCCCTAACCACCAGAGCCAGAGAGAATTGGGCATCACTTAAGTCTTCTTGTCTGTGTGATCTGAAGACTTATTACACTTGAGGACTGTGCATCCTCCAGCCGGTTAGGCATCGCGTTCTGAGCATCCAAGAGACATTGTGGATTACCGGTGAACAAAGTCTGTGAAGGTTTGGGAGTCTACCTTGAAGACTTACCAGAGTGATTGGGCGAGGTCTATGTGATCTTAGCTCAAGGAGAATACGGTGAGGACTGGGTGTCCTGAGCTGCGTGTTCAGGACTGGGTGTCCGGGACTGTGTGTCCTAAGGTTTAAATACCTAGCCGCTCCAACCAGACGTACAGTTGTCACAGCAACTGGAACTGGTCCAACAAATCATTGTCTTCAACGAGTCACTGGTTTCATCTTCACTTCACTTTACTTACTGTTACTCCTTGTGAAGTCATTGTATGTTTGCTCTATCATTTGTCTTCACTGAGTGACTGCGTGTTCTGTTTGGCTTCACAATATCTTCCTACGTGATCCTTACTACCTAGCTGCTATTAGTCTTTGTGCTTTCACTTCATTGAATACTTGACTATGGTTTGCCTAGTGTAGCCTACCTTCCGCTGCATGGTAATAGGTTTAATTTTATCGTTTGTCTTCAAAACTCCCATGTTCTAAAGACTTTCATAAAAATCGCCTATTCACCCCCCCTCTAGTCGATATAACGCACTTTCAATTGGTATCAGAGCAAGGTGCTCCCTTGTTCTGTGTTCGGTTTAACCACCTGGAGTTTTAGCTATGTCGACTACAGGGATAGTTAAAGTCTCTGTTGCGTGCCCCGTCTTCGATGGAGCTGAATATCCCTACTGGAAGAATAAGATGCGTATGCATCTTGAAGCCATTGACGTTGACCTATGGTATGTCGTCGAGAACGGCGTTCCCAAGGCTGGAGAAGGTGTCACCGCTGCTAATGTCAAGAAATTCGTTCAACTGGACTCTACTGCCAAGAATATCATCTATGGTCATCTGACCAAAGGACAGTATGGCCGTGTGAGGGCTTTGAAGACATCCAAGCTGGTCTGGGACTGGCTTTCCAAGGTCAATGAAGGCATCTCAACCCAGAGAGATCAGAGAATCAGTGTCCTTCGCAACCTCTTCAACCGCTTCAAGCGAAATGACAATGAGAATGTCCAGCACACATTTGACCGACTCACTGACATCACAAATGAGCTTCAAGCCCTCGGCGCCACTGAGATTACCAAACACGAAGTCGTCAAGACGCTGCTGAGATCACTTGATAGTTCGTTTGACATCCTGGCCCTGATGATTCAAGAACGTCCTGATTTCAAGACACTCGATCCGTCTGACATACTTGAGAGGCTCAACACACATGAGTTTCGGCTTTCGGAGAAAAGAGAGATCTACGGTCCAAACTATGGGCGAACTCGTGCCTTGAAGGCAAAAGCTGTCTCCTCATCTGAAGAAGAATCTGAAAGCAGTTCTGATGACCCTGAAGATATTGGAAGGGAACTTGCTATGCTTGTCAAGAAGTTCCAAAAATTCACCAAGAAGAAAGGCTTCAGAAAGTCTTCCCGATCAAGTTCAAGGAATGATGAAGCTCCTGCTCATGACTACAAGAAGAAAACATGTCAAAAGTGCAAGAAACTTGGCCACTTCATCTCTGAGTGTCCATAGTGGGACAATGAGAACAAAAAGAAGAAGAAGAGCAAGGAATATGACTCTGACGACAAGAAGAAGAAGAAGAAATACTCAAAGTCTTCTTCCAAGTCTTCTTCAAAGTCTTCATCACACAAGAAGAGCTCATCTGGCAAGGCACGTGCGTTTGTTGGCAAGGAAATGGATTCAGAGGAGGAGTCTGCTTCTGAGGAGGTGGAGGTGGAGTCTGAGGAGGAATCCGACTCAGGCGTCGCAAGTATGGCTACAGCATGCGTTGCCAAGTCCATCTTCAACACTGAAGACAATGACTTCATCACCGACACCGATTTAAATGACAAGGACTACTCCGCTTCTACCTACTGCTTCATGGCACGCGGTGCCAAGGTAAACACACGCACTACTCACTATCAAACATCTAGTGACGATGACTCTGATTGTGGTTCAAAACCTAGCTACAAAACACTTGCTAAAATTGCAACTGAACAACAGAAAGCTATGGAACATATTCAAACACTGTTAGACAGAAGCGATGATCTGTTAGGTGCTGAAATGACTCGATCTGAATCCTTAATTGAAGACACAAAAAATCTTCATGTTAAGTATCAGGAACTTGAAAGTCGTCATGAAACTCTCTCAACAACTCATGAAAAGCTTTCCTATGATTATCTTCAAAGGAAGCAAGATCTTGAGAAATTGAGAGCGGTTCATGAAGATCTTCAAACGGAAAACGAGTCACTTCGCGCCAAATAGATCAGTCCCGCTCAGGAAGGATTTGAACCACCATGTCTTAAATGCATTGAGCGTGATAATGCTACTTCTGTTGCTGAATGTTCTACTGCTACTACTGTTGCAATATCTTCAACTGTTGATGCGGTAACTAACCCCTCTGCTGAGGATACCACCGCTATTGCTGATGAGAATGCTAGGTTGAAGACATTGCTTGAAACAGGGATGTACAAAAGTCTTAAAGGGCATCAGACGTTATGTGATGTCCTGAAAAAGCAGATTCTGAACCAAAACCCTAGGAAAGAGGGTGTAGGGTTCGTAAGGAAAATGAATGCAGATGGCTCTTACTGGAAACCTAAGAAGTACCCCAAAACCATGTGGGTTGCTGCAAAGGAACCTTCAGCAGATCCATCCAATCTATCTGGCTTCACTTGTGCTAACCCCATTATCATTGATGAATCCTTTGATGCAAACTATATACTGTTTAAGAATCAGAATGGTGAAGTGTTTGCCAGGTACATTGGTACTAAATGCAGGAATGGACCGCCTATGAAGAAGATCTGGGTTCCGAAAAGGTGTCTGGAGAGTCTTCCTGTGAATGTCATCATGACACATCACGTGAAGAAGACAAACCTCAGACCAAAGGCTTCATACGGTACAAAGGCTTCATACAGACAGAGGACTCACCTGAGTCGGACTAACGCAAATGTTTTACAGGAAAATCATACTCAAGCATATGAATATGAGAGCGGTTCATCAAACCGCCATGTTCATAAGACCAAGAACTATTCTGCTTATTCTTATGAGTACTATTGTCCGCCTGCAAGACTGTTTGCTAAGGCTTCAAAGCCAAAATTCTCAGATGCTGCACTTAGACTTATTGCTTCTAAGCCACCCTTGAAGATGTGGGTGGTTAAGAAGGCTTAACTCTCTTTTGCAGGGAAAGGTCTCCAGCAGAAAACCAAAATCATCTGACACTATTGCTGGGGACCTTAAACATCTTGTAGGGCGCAAGATCAAATGCCCAAATGGTCTTACTATGTACTTCGTACATGAATCGCTTGCTACTCTCCCTATTAGTCCTAACCTGGATCTAAGCTTTCATAACCCACTGGTTCGTCAAATGTTTTTGCTTCACAATGCTCTTGGTGAAGCCTATCCCCCTAACTGCACTGTAGGGTACGACACCAGCGTCTTCAGAATGGATTATTGACAGTGGGTGTACAAATCACATGACTGGCAAAAGAAGTCTTCTTATGGACTCAACCTTATGTCCATCCGACAAGAGCCACATCACATTTGCTGACACTGGTAAAAGTAAGGTATTGGGTCTAGGTAGAGTTGCAATCTCAAGGGATCAACACATGGATAAAGTCATGCTTGTTGAATCCCTTGGCTTCAACTTAATGTCTGTCTCAATGCTTTACGATTTAAACATGATCGTAATGTTTGGAAAATATCGTTGCCTTGTACTAATGGAATCTGACAAGTCTCTAGTGTTTGAAGGATATCGAAAAGATGATTTGTACGTGGTAGATTTCTCAGCAGGGCCACAGCTTGCAGTATGTCTTCTAGCAAAGGCTTCAGAATGCTGGCTCTGGCATCGGAGGCTTGGACATGCTGGCATGAGGAACCTCCACACCCTTGCGAAGAAGAAGCATGTCATAGGCATCGAGGGCGTCAAGTTCAAGAAAGACCACTTATGCGGTGCCTGTGAAGCAGGGAAGATGACGAGGGCCAAACATCCCTCGAAGACAATCATGACTACTACTCAACCCTTCGAACTGCTTCACATGGATCTTTTCGGTCCCACTCATTACTCAACTATAACTACTACTGCTTGCCTCTATGGCTTCGTTATTGTTGATGATTATTCTAGATATACTTGGGTGCACATAATCCTTTACAAGACTGAAGTGCAGGATGTCTTCAGACGCTTCGCCAATCGAGCTATGAACAATTTTGGCGCCAAGATAAAGCACATCAGAAGTGACAATGGCACTGAATTCAAGAACACTGGCCTTGATACATATCTTGATACCTTGGGCATCACACATGAATTCTCAGCCCCGTACACGCCACAGCAGAATGGCGTCGTCGAACGCAAGAATAGAACACTAATTGAGATGGCCAGAACGATGCTAGATGAATACAAGACCCCAAGAAAATTCTGGCCCGAAGCCATTGATACTGCATGTCATACAATAAATCGTGTTTATCTTCACAAGCTACTGAACAAGACATCTTATGAGCTCCTTACTGGCAAGAAGCCAAATGTCAGTTACTTCAGAGTATTTGGCGCAAGGTGCTAGATCAAGGACCCACATCACACCTCAAAATTTGCACCAAAAGCACATGAGGGTTTTATGCTTGGATATGGAAAGGATTTGCACTCCTACAGAGTCTTCAATCTCTTTCATTACAAAGTGGTTGAAACAGTGGATGTGCGGTTCGATGAGACCAACGGTTCACAAAGAGAGCAGCTGCCAAGTGTGCTAGATGAAGTTCCATCTAGTGAATCAATCAAGCTAATGGGAACTGGAGAAATTATACCTTCTGAAGCTCATCCTGAAGAAGAACTTATCATTTCAGCACCTGATCAACATGAAGACAATGCTCAGCCTGAAGACATTCCTTCCAACAACGACAATGAACAGCAAGAGCAAAGTCTTCGCCCTGTACATCCTCGCGTTGCCAATGAAGTGCAGATTGAAAGAATAATTGATAGCATCAATGCACCTGGTCCACTCACTCGTTCAAGGGCAACTCAGCTAGCAAATTTCTGTGGGCACTTCGCATTCGTCTCAATATCAGAACCCAAGAAAGTTGAAGAAGCCTTCATGGAACCTGAATGGATTCAAGCTATGCAAGAAGAGCTTCAACAGTTTGAGCTGAATAATGTATGGGAACTGGTTAAGCGTCATGATCCATGGAAGCACAATATAATAGGCACCAAATGGATATACCGCAACAAGCAAGATGAGCATGGTCAAGTTGTCAGAAACAAAGCTCGTCTCGTTGCTCAAGGATACACTCAAGTGGAAGGCATTGACTTCGATGAAATATTTGCTCCTGTGGCTAGACTTGAAGCCATACGCATACTGCTGGCCTATGCAAATCATCATAACATACTTCTATATCAAATGGATGTGAAGAGTGCCTTTCTCAATGGCAAGATTGAAGAAGAAGTGTATGTTGCACAACCGCCTGGCTTTGAAAATCCAAAACATCCTGACATGGTATACAAGCTCAACAAGGCACTGTATGGCCTCAAACAAGCCCCTAGGGCCTGGTATGACACACTCAAATACTTCCTGAAGAGCAAAGGCTTCATACCTGGTTCCCTAGATCCCACTCTTTTCATGAAGACATATGATGGTGAACTGTTTGTGTGCCAAATATATGTGGATGACATTATCTTCGGCTGCACCAATCAGAAGTACAGTGAAGAGTTTGGATATATGATGCAAGAGCAATATCAGATGTCCATGATGGGGGAGCTGAAGTTCTTCCTTGGTCTTCAAATACGACAACAACGCAATGGCATCTTCATATCTCAAGAGAAGTATCTCAAAGATTGCCTGAAGAAGTTCGGTATGCAAGACTGCAAAGGCTTCACAACACCAACGCCAGCCAAACATCATCTGGGTCCTGACGACAATGGTAAAGAGTTCGATCAAAAGGTATACCACTCCATGATTGGTTCTTTACTTTATCTATGTGCATCTAGGCCAGATATTATGCTTAGTGTTTGCATGTGTGCTCGATTTCAAGCGGCACCAAAGGAGTCGCATCACTTAGCTGTGAAGCGAATTCTTCGATATTTGGCTCACACCCCAACTCTAGGATTATGGTATCCAAAGGGCTCAGAGTTTGATCTGGTTGGATTCTCGGATGCTGATTATGCTGGTGACAAAGTTGATCGCAAGTCTACATCAGGCACATGTCACTTTCTGGGACGATCACTTGTATGTTGGTCTTCAAAGAAGCAGAACTGTGTATCTCTCTCCACTGCTGAATCTGAATACATTGCTGCTGGATCTTGCTGCGCTCAGCTTCTGTGGATGAAGCAAACACTCAAGGACTATGGCATTCATCTGAAGCAAGTGCCACTTTACTGCGACAACGAAAGCGCCATCAAGATTGCTAACAACCCAGTTCAGCACTCGAAGACAAAGCACATTGAAATTCGTCATCACTTTCTCAGAGATCATGTTGTGAAGGAAGACATTGATATCATACACGTCAACACTGAAGAGCAATTGGCAGATATCTTCACCAAGCCCTTGGATGAGAAGAGGTTTTGCAAGTTACGGTGTGAGCTAAATATCCTAGAATCCTCAAATGTCCTGTGATCAGGCACACATCCTAACCCTTATGCATATTGATGACTTAGATGTGCAACACACGAAATAAAGTATATCTTCAATCAATGAAGACATACATTCTAAGTGTGAATACATTAATGTGGAATTTGACTTCGGAGCGCCACGATAATTGTGCGCCGTGTCTGGGTCTAATACTTCCTATACGGTGGGTAACGCCACCACCAAACATTCTATTTTGAAGTGTTTCACTCATGGCATTACCTTGCAATGTCTTCACATTTGGTTTGGCTTCGAACTCAACATATTTTCATGGTTATCTTCACTACGTTGATTATAGATATATGTATATATATATATGCTAGTGTTCTGTCCTCTACAACATTCACTTATAGCTATGTCTTCATGTTGAATCTTTTGAACTAAGTGAATGTGATCGGACCCCAACTTCTCTATGCTTTCTATCTAAAACTCTATCTCTCCAAGTCATATGCATTCTATTGAAACTGTCGAATGTCTTCTCTGCGTCCTTGTCAGCAGAAGATACAGAGACAACCATTAAGTCCGTTTTCAATGCTCATTCCTCCACATGAAATCCGGAGAAGTAGGAACGACCACCCGACAATCCAGGCGTGCGTGGGACGTGGAACAAACCCCAAAATTCCGCATATTGGCCACGTGTTCTTCAGATGCGAATCGCCAGGGGCACCTGTGTAATAGCACAGTGCCGCCCCCTGTGCCTATAAATACACACTCACAGCGGTAATTATCTCCTCTTCCACCCTCGCACGAACCCTAGCGCCACCACTAGCTCTCGACGACGCGGGCGACGAAGCGCTTCGCTGCCGAAACCTCTCCGACGTCGTCTTCACGCCGACCGCGGACATCGTCCTCTCCGCCGTCGCCGTAGGTGTCCTCCGTCGCCAAGTTAGGGCACGGACGAGTGAACTGCTCGGCCTCATCTCCCACTCCGTCTAGCAGTTCTCAGTGTGGTAAATAAAACTCCTTTTTTACAGCACCATTGATCCTATTGATCTGTCACTTTCTACCACAAGCAGTTTCTGTTCACACAAGCTAGATCTCTCTCATACTGCATCTCATAACATGCCTAGTATATTCACTTGTGCTTCACAAAGTAGTTAGATTCCTCACTTGTACTGATCTGTGGATTCGTACAAATCTGGAACCAACTTCTTATCTATGAGTGAATGTCTTCGCACGATGAGGTCAATGTCTTCTAAACTGATTTATCTTCAAAGTCTTCTGAGAATGCATATGACCTCTTCCCCTTCCCTCGCACCTTAATGCTCTCACAGGTACATGTCCGTGGGAGAATCCTTTGGTTCTCATAGTCTGCATTCATTTGCAGAATTCTTACAACATCACATAAATTCTCCTGAAGCCAGTTCCTGTTGGTCCAGCAAGAGAAAGCCTTCGAAGCCGTTGAACGTCTTGAAGCCTTTCAAGTTAAAGTTTATGGCTTCAGAGAAAGCAGCAAGGAAGGGGGGCAGACAACGTCGTGGCGGAACATCCAGAGATCTGCCTGATGAACTCGCAGAAATGTATAAGACAGATCCTGAAGAGGATTATAGTCAGCGCAAGACCTGAATCCAATGGATTCAACGCTATTGGGCAGAACAATGGTTCAAATACCGCTTCACAACCCAAGAGTATGCTGAGAAAAGTGCCATCAAAAGACCGTGGGGAGACATCTTATACAAGAATCTTCTACCCAGGTCCAGAGATGAAGCTATTGCCCAAAGCTTCTATCCATGCATGGTTCGTGGGCCACAGCCTGATGATGCACATCCGTCGTCACTACTCTGGTGTCGTGAAGACAATCTGTTCAAGCGCAACTTCCAGTTTGCCCAAAACTCAGCGAAGCAGAACAAGAACAAATTTGGGTTAGACTTCAACCCTGGTCCCTCAGCACCAAGGGCAGATGGCACACAAGAAGCAGAACCCAATGTCATCGGTCCTTATGCCAACCTTGAAGGCCTCATCACCCGCATCTTAGTTCAAGGGACCGCAGTGAATGAGCCTCCAGCTGACTCTGAATCAGAAGAAGCTCCTGCAGTGCTGAAGCCAAAGAAGATGAAGAAGCCTAAAGCTTCAAAGCCTACATCTTCATCGAAAATCTCAAGGGCGAAGCCACTTGCAACTGCACCTCCTGAAGACAGTGTGCAGTCTGAAGATTTATCACGCGTCTCCAAGCCCCAGAAGGCCAAGATGCCTCTGTCTCACACTGGCAAAGAGCTAACAGCTGCTGCCATCCTGCGCAATGACGACATTGATCTGTAAATTGATGAAGATCTTGCAGATGACGCTCTTGAGCAACTCATCAAGAGCAAAGAAGAAGTAGAAATCTTCAATGATCTGCCTCTCTTTGATGTCACCATCATCCACAACTTCATTGACGAGTGGTTTGACACGCCAAACATCAGCTTTGAAGATCTGCAGCTACCTATTGGCCTCAGTGTCGCCTTCCAAGGCGCCATTGCTTCAGAACTTGCTATTGCCCAGCGCATTGTTGAACTGAAGCAGAAGATTGACTATGAAAAGGCTCAGTTCAAGAAGCATATGGCCAAGCTCAGCGTGCAAGAAGTGAAGAACTTCAAGACAATGATGCACGAGCTCAAGGAAGCCTTTGTGAAGAAGCGTGCAGAAGCTCAGGGTTCGCGTGAGCGCATGAAGACTCTGGCTGACAGATGTGTGCAAGCCTATAATGAGGCTGAGAAGCGCAAAGCACTTGGGCGTCCTGGCATCGACCCCAGGATGGCCGCAAAGAAGAAGAAGAAGCCTGCTACGGCTGAATCTGATGCACCAAGGCAAGAAGCAGTTCCGATTGTCTTCCCAACAGGAATGACTGGCTCGAAGCCAAAGAGCCGGTTAACAGCTTCAGAGCTCAAGAAGACCAGAACTGCTGAGGCTGAAGCCAGGAAGAGGAAACACTCTGAAGCCTCTCCTACTGCCCCCACCAAGAAAAAGAGAAATACCAAGAAAGCTCGGGCTGCTCCCACAGAGCCCTTGATAGTTGAACCCATTTCTATGGTTCATCCTGACGCAGAACGTTAATTGACAGTTCATGAGCCTGCTTCCACAGAGGCTCCTGAAGCTGAAGACATTCCAGCAGCTGATCCCATCGCTGCTGAAGACATTGGTCATCATGACAATGTAGAAGATGATGCAGTCCTTCCTTAGTTAGAAAACAGCGAACTCATCAGCATTGGTCGTCCACTAACGCCAATTGCACATGATGCTTCATGGGCGGATCGCCCACAAGAGGAAGAAGACTATGAGGCCCAGCCCACTCCAACTCCACAGGCGTCGTCTGCGTTCCGCAGGCTTCACAAAGGTCCAAGGCCTCAAGTCTCTGCTGAAGACATTCCAGCTGCATCAGCCGTAGAAGAAGAAGTACCACAAGATCCCACTCCCCTGCTCCACCAAGAAGCAGTTCTCCAGGAGAACGTGCCTGTGACCGACCCTCCAGCTAGTCAAGTGGAGGATGAAAATCTTGAGGCTGCCACAACCAACAACGAAGCTAATGTGGAGCCCTCCCCAGCAAAAGCTTCAGAAGACAGCAAAGCCACTGATCCCGCCACTTCTGTTCCTGAGTCTGCTGCCGGTCCCCAATTCAACTATCATGTTGAGCACAGGCCTCAGGTCCAGAAGCCAATCCCAAGACTGCCAAGGTTTCCAGGTCCTGCATCAGCACCTGGCTCCTTCAACATCAATGGCTTCAGGGTAGACAACACGTTCTTCAATAGCTCCAGGAACCCCTACTCAAGGGAAAGGATATCATCTGATTGGTTCTGGAGCTATCCTCAGCGAAGCTATTACTCTTGCATTCTTTACAACCAAGGTCGCATCTTCCCACACAAGCGCCTTGATGTTGAAGCTATAGCTGGTCTACCCTGTCTAGAAGAAGCGTTGGATTGCTTCAAGCAAGTGGGTCTGCTGCAGTTTGTTACTGATGAAGAGCATTGGAATGAAGAGCTGCTGCTACAATTCTATGCCACACTTCACATCAAAGGGTATAGCAGAGATCCGAAGACTTGGGTCCTGGAGTGGACGACTGGCAATGTTCATCATGAAGCCAATGCATTTGACGTCATTGAGCTCACTGGCTTGCCCACTCCTGGCGATCTCTTCGAGCAAGGCTGTCAGCTGCATGCTGAAGCTATTGAGAGCATCTTTCAGCGACCAGAACCTAATATGAGTCAAATGCTCAGCATGATGAAGCCATTGCCCCAAGATGCTGCGTATCCCACAGAGTTCTTCGTTGAAGACCTTGAGTACCTGCCCAGAACCATCTATCACATCATCAGGCGAACTCTTTGGCCTATCAAAGGGCACTCTCCAAATGCCAAGCTTCAGGGTGCAATGAAGACTTTGGTCTTCTATATACTTCATGGAAAATGCTTCAATGCATAGGACTTCTTCATACGCCAACTTGCTGCATCAGGCATTGATCTGTTTGGTTTGAAATTCTACGCCCCTTGGGTCATGCGGCTGATCAAGCTACACTCCGCCATCTCGTATCAGCCCTCAGCCCGCAACCATCGGATTTTCTTGCCTGACGTGGACATGTCTACTGAAGCAATATATTCTGAGCCTGCCAAGCAACCTCTAAGTCTTCAGAATGCAGAACATCAGAGTTTTACTCAGAACGCTGAAGGCGTTGAAGCAGTTTCTTGGGTGTATCCTTTGGCTGGCACTACACGTGCACCACACCCTGCTTCAACTGAAGCCACTGACAGTGCCACTGCTCCAAGACCCAAGAAGCGCACTCGTGTTCTCAACGACCGGGAGCTTCTTGTGGCTCTACATCAGAAACAAGATAGGCATCATGACTGGCTGAAGCGTCAGATGAAAAGCCTCTTGGTGGATGTTAATCGCACTCGAAATCTTGCCACCAAGAATGCGTTCGTTGCTCATGAAACCTGTCGCCGCACATGGAAAGGGCTAACGATGATGCTTTCTAAAGCTGATCTTCAAGAGGATGGCTTCACTGAGAGATTCAAGTTTGACTCCACACCTCCTCAAAGGGCTGTGCTGCTAGGAACTCCATCCCTTGAAGACTCTGAGTTCTCTTCCTTTGCTGCCACAGTGACTGCCAGAATTATTGAGGAAGAAGACGATGCTACTTCACCGCCATATCCTTCAGCACCTCCAAGCTCTTCTGCACTGCCAAACAACACCAACAATCCTGCTACTTCACCTACTCCTCATGGGAACGAGTAGAGGCTCTATGTCTTCAAACCTTTTTGGTCATTACTGACAAAAGGGGGAGAAGCATATGAGATTGATAGTCTTCAAGCGGGTTCATATGGGCGGGTGCCTTATATTCTGCTTCGTGGTTACAACTCTCGTTTTTTTGCTACATTTGGTTCTTATGAGTTGTAACACTTAAACTAGATGGTCGTCTGCTACTTATTTGCCACCTTGTTTTGCGAAGATAAATTCCGCATGTGCGACGATAAATTCCGCACTTAGCTCATTCTGCAGACGTCCATTTTCCATTATGCATGTCATTATCTTCATATACTTTCACATGCATAGTGGATTGTCATCATAAGCTGAAGTGGATCTCCACAAGTACAACCTGCCATGTGCATTTGCATTCCAAAAGCAAATTAACTTATATGCACATCTTCAGGCGGAGCCCTTGCAACTTATGAAGACAATTCCTTATCCTTTACAATTTGACAGATTATATTCCCCGTTGAAAACTTCAACTAGTTTGTCATCAATCACCAAAAAGGGGGAGATTGTAAGTGCATCTAGTGCCACCCCTAGTTGGTTTTGGAGTATTGACGACAAACCTAGTTGAGGGACTAATGTGTTTGTGAGAATTGCAGGATAACACAGGTAGAAGTCCCTCATTGATTCGGTTTTACTACCAGAGATGACCCCTAAAACTTTATGAAGACATTGAAGTCAAAGGTGGTATATGAAGATATTCACATTGAAGACTATGAAAAGAGAAGACACGATATGAAGCCTATGGAGCTCGAAGACTTAGATCTTTCGTAGTTCTTTTTCTATTGTGTTGAGTCATAGGAACCACCGTACTGTTAAGTGGGGTCCAAGAGAACCAGTCAGAATGACTGAAGTGATGCCTAAACCAAAAACCTATGTCTTCGAGTGAAGACTATGAGAGCGAATCTTGTCCAGAGTCGGACAAGTCAGCTTTGCTTGTAGCCCAAGTAAAGTTTCCGTGTGAGTTTGAAATCTGATCGTTGGGACACGTGTCAGTTCCTTAGTGACCCAGGGTCATTTCGGACAAATCAGGTCGGGTTGCCAAGTGGCTATAAATAGCCCACCCCCTACAACCATAAACGGTTGGCTGCTCAGATTAAAAGTACGGCTTTTGTCGTTTGAGAGCAACCCACCTCGAAGCCTTTGAGAGAGAATTCCCTGCGAGGATAAATCCCTAACCACCAGAGCCAGAGAGAATTGGGCATCACTTAAGTCTTCTTGTCTGTGTGATCTGAAGACTTATTACACTTGAGGACTGTGCATCCTCCAGCCGGTTAGGCATCGCGTTCTGAGCATCCAAGAGACATTGTGGATTGCCGGTGAACAAAGTCTGTGAAGGTTTGGGAGTCTACCTTGAAGACTTACCAGAGTGATTGGGCGAGGTCTATGTGATCTTAGCTCAAGGAGAATACGGTGAGGACTGGGTGTCCTGAGCTGCGTGTTCAGGACTAGGTGTCCGGGACTGTGTGTCCTAAGGTTTAAATACCTAGCTGCTCCAACCAGACATACAGTTGTCACAGCAACTGGAACTGGTCCAACAAATCATTGTCTTCAACGAGTCACTGGTTTCATCTTCACTTCACTTTACTTACTGTTACTCCTTGTGAAGTCATTGTATGTTTGCTCTATCATTTGTCTTCACTGAGAGACCGCGTGTTCTGTTTGGCTTCACAATATCTTCCTACCTGATCCTTACTACCTAGCTGCTATTAGTCTTTGTGCTTTCACTTCATTGAATACTTGACTATGGTTTGCCTAGTGTAGCCTACCTTCCGCTGCATGTTAATAGGTTTAATTTTATCGTTTGTCTTCAAAACTCCCATGTTCTGAAGACTTTCATAAAAATCGCCTATTCACCCCCCCTCTAGTCGATATAACGCACTTTCAGGATCTCGTGGATACAGAAAGTTGCGGCAGTGGAATTAGGTTTTTGGCTCCTGTTCTGATTGTTTGGGGGTACGTAGGTATATATAGGAGGAAGAAGTACGTCGGTGGAGCTTCGGTGGGCCCACGAGCAATCAAAAATTATAGATACGTTGGAGATGTATCAGGCACCCCCAAGCTTAATTCCTGCTCGTCCTCGAGTAGGTAAATGATAAAAAGAGAATTTTTGATGCGGAGTGCTACTTGGCATAATTTCAATGTAAATCTTCTTAACTGTGATATGAATATTCAGATTCGAAAGATTCAAGACAAAAGTTTATATTGACATAAAAATAATAATACTTCAAGCATACTAACAAAGCAATTATGTCTTCTCAAAATATCATGGCCAAAGAAAGTTATCCCTACAAAATCATATAGTCTGGCTATGCTCTATCTTCACCACACAAAGTATTTAAATCATGCACAACCCCGATGACAAGCCAAGCAATTGTTTCATACTCTAACTTTTTCAAAACTTTTTCAATCTTCACACAATACATGAGCGTGAGCCATGGACATAGCACTATAGGTGGAATAGAATGGTGGTTGTGGAGAAGACAAAAAGGAGAAGATAGTCTCACATCAACTAGGCGTATCAACGGGCTATGGAGATGCCCATCAATAGATATCAATGTGAGTGAGTAGGGATTGCCATGCAACGGATGCACTAGAGCTATAAGTATAAGAAAGCTCAAAAAGAAACTAACTGGGTGTGCATCCAACTTGCTTGCTCATGAAGACCTAGGGCAATTTGAGGAAGCCCATCATTGGAATATACAAGCCAAGTTCTATAATGAAATATTCCCACTAGTATATGAAAGTGATAACATGAGAGACTCTCTACTATGAAGATCATGGTGCTACTTTGAAGCACAAGTGTGGTAAAAGGATAGTAACATTGTCCCTTCTCTCTTTTTCTCTCATTATTATTTTTTTATTTGGGCCTTTTCTCTTTTTTTATGGCCTATTTTTATTTGGGCTTCTTTGGCCTCTCTTTTTTTATTTTTCGTCTGGAGTCTCATCCCGACTTATGGGGGAATCATAGTCTCCATCGTTCTTTCCTCACTTGGGAAAATGCTCTAATAATGATGATCATCAAATTTTTATTTTTCTTACAACTCGATACTTAGAACAAAATATGACTCTATATGAATGCCCCCGACGGTGTACCCGGATATGTAATATGACAATGATGAAGTTGTTGGGTAACGCAGTAATTTCAAAAAATTTCCTACGCACACGCAAGATCATGGTGATGCATAGCAACAAGGGGAGAGTGTGATCTACGTACCCTTGTAGATCGACAGCGGAAGCGTTTAGCACAACGTGGTTGATGTAGTCGTACGTCTTCACGGCCCGACCGATCAAGCACCGAAACTACGACACCTCCGAGTTCTAGCACATGTTCAGCTCGATGACGATCCCCGGACTCCGATCCAGCAAAGTGTCGGGGAAGAGTTCCGTCAGCACGACGGCGTGGTGACAATCTTTATATACTACCGTCGCAGGGCTTCGCCTAAGCACCGCTACAATATTATCGATGATTATGGTGGAAGGGGGCACCGCACACGGCTAAGAATATGATCACGTGGATCAACTTGTGTGTCTAGGGGTGCCTCCTGCC
>NC_041384.1:96577026-96583941 GCF_002162155.2 Triticum dicoccoides
TCCCACTGGGAGTAGGATTCCCCCCCTTTCCTAGTTGGAATAGGATTCGGGAGGGGGAAAGAGGAGAGAGAGAAGGAAGGGGGGCGCCGCCCCCCTCTCCTTATCCTATTCGGACTAGGGGGGAGGGGCGCGCGTCCCAGCCCTGGCCACCTCTCCTCTCTTCCACTAAAGCCCACTAAGGCCCATATACCTCCTGGGGGGTTCCGGTAACCTCCCGGTACTCCGGTAAAATCCCGATTTCACCCGGAACACTTCCGATATCCAAATATAGACTTCCAATATATCAATCTTTATGTCTCGACCATTTCGAGACTCCTTGTCATGTCCGTGATCACATCCGGGACTCCGAACAAACTTCGGTACATCAAAACTCATAAACTCATAATATAACTGTCATCGAAACCTTAAGCGTGCGGACCCTATGGGTTCGAGAACAATGTAGACATGACCGAGACACGTCTCCAGTCAATAACCAATAGCGGAGCCTGGATGCTCATATTGGCTCCCACATATTCTACGAAGATCTTTATCAGTCAGACCGCATAACAACATAACAACATACTTGTTCCCTTTGTCATCGGTATGTTACTTGACCGAGATTCGATCGTCGGTATCTTAATACCTAGTTCAATATCGTTACTGGCAAGTCTCTTTACTCGTTCCGTAATACATCATCTCGCAACTAACTCATTAGTTGCAATGCTTGCAAGGCTTATGTGATGTGCATTACCGAGAGGGCCCAGAGATACCTCTCCGACAATCGGAGTGACAAATCCTAATCTCGGAATATGCCAACCCAACATGTACCTTTGGAGACACCTATAGAGCTCCTTTATAATCACCCAGTTACGTTGTGACGTTTGGTAGCACACAAAGTGTTCCTCCGGTAAACGGGAGTTGCATAATCTCATAGTCATAGGAACATGTATAAGTCATGAAGAAAGCAATAGCAACATACTAAACGATCGAGTGCTAAGCTAATGGAATGAGTCATGTCAATCACATCATTCTCCTAATGATGTGATCCCATTAATCAAATGACAACACATGTCTATGGTTAGGAAACATAACCATCTTCGATTAACGAGCTAGTCAAGTAGAGGCATACTAGTGACGTTTGGTTTGTCTATGTATTCACACAAGTATTATGTTTCCGGATAATACAATTCTAGCATGAATAATAAACATTTATCATGATATAAGGAAATAAAATAATAACATTATTATTGCCTCTAGGGCATATTTCCTTCAGTCTCCCACTTGCACTAGAGTCAATAATCTAGATTGCACAGTAATGATTCTAACACCCATGGAGCTTTGGTGTTGATCATGTTTTGCTCGTGGAAGAGGCTTAGTCAACGGGTCTGCTATATTCAGATCCGTATGTATCTTGCAAATCTCCATGTCTCCCACCTGGACTAGATCCCGGATGGAATTTAAGCGTCTCTTGATGTGCTTGGTTCTCTTGTGAAATCTGGATTCCTTTGCCAAGGCAATTGCACCAGTATTGTCACAAAAGATTTTCATTGGACCCGATGCACTAGGTATGACACCTAGATCGGATATGAACTCTTTCATCCAGACTCCTTCGTTTGCTGCTTCCGAAGCAGCTATGTACTCCGCTTCACATGTAGATCCTGCCACAACGCTTTGTTTAGAACTGCACCAACTGACAGCTCCACCGTTTAATGTAAACACGTATCCGGTTTGCGATTTAGAATCGTCCGGATCAGTGTCAAAACTTGCATCAACGTAACCATTTACGATGAGCTCTTTGTCACCTCCATATATGAGAAACATATCCTTAGTCCTTTTCAGGTATTTCAGGATGTTCTTGACCGCTGTCCAGTGATCCACTCCTGGATTACTTTGGTACCTCCCTGCTAGACTTATAGTGAGGCACACATCAGGTCTAGTACACAGCATTGCATACATGATAGAGCCTATGGCTGAAGCATAGGGAACATCTTTCATATTCTCTCTATCTTCTGTAGTGGTCGGGCATTGAGTCTTACTCAACTTCACACCTTGTAACACAGGCAAGAACCCTTTATTTGCTTGATCCATTTTGAACTTCTTCAAAACTTTGTCAAGGTATGTGCTTTGTGAAAGTCCAATTAAGCGTCTTGATCTATCTCTATAGATCTTAATGCATAATATGTAAGCAGCTTCACCGAGGTCTTTCATTGAAAAACTCTTATTCAAGTATCCCTTTATGCTATCTAGAAATTCTATATCATTTCCAATTAGTAATATGTCATCTACATATAATATCAAAAATGCTACAGAGCTCCCACTCACTTTCTTGTAAATACAGGCTTCTCCAAAAGTCTGTATAAAACCAAATGCTTTGATCACACTATCAAAGCATTTATTCCAACTCCGAGAGGCTTGCACCAGTCCATAAATGGATCGCTGGAGCTTGCACACTTTGTTAGCTCCCTTTGGATCGACAAAACCTTCTGGTTGCATCATATACAACTCTTCTTCCAGAAATCCATTCAGGAATGCAGTTTTGACATCCATCTGCCAAATTTCATAATCATAAAATGCGGCAATTGCTAACATGATTCGGACAGACTTAAGCATCGCTACGAGTGAGAAGGTCTCATCGTAGTCAATCCCTTGAACTTGCCGAAAACCTTTTGCGACAAGTCGAGCTTTGTAGACAGTAATATTACCGTCAGCGTCAGTCTTCTTCTTGAAGATCCATTTATTCTCAATTGCTTGCCGATCATCGGGCAAGTCAACCAAAGTCCATACTTTGTTCTCATACATGGATCCCATCTCAGATTTCATGGCTTCAAGCCATTTTGCGGAATCTGGGCTCACCATCGCTTCTTCATAGTTCGTAGGTTCATCATGATCTAGTAGCATGACTTCCAGAACAGGATTACTGTACCACTCTGGCACGGATCTCACTCTGGTTGATCTACGAGGTTCGGTAGTATCTTGTTCTGAAGTTTCATGATCATCATCATTAGCTTCCTCACTAACTGGTGTAAGTGTCACAGAAACAATTTTCTGTGATGCACTACTTTCCAATAAGGGAGCAGGTACAGTTACCTTGTCAAGTTCTACTTTCCTCCCACTCACTTCTTTCGAGAGAAACTCCTTCTCTAGAAAGTTTCCGAACTTAGCAACAAAAGTTTTGCCTTCGGATCTGTGATAGAAGGTGTATCCAATAGTTTCCTTTGGATATCCTATGAAGACACATTTCTCCAATTTGGGTTCGAGCTTATCAGGTTGAACCTTTTTCACATAAGCATCGCAGCCCCAAACTTTCAGAAACGACAACTTTGGTTTCTTGCCAAACCACAGTTCATAAGGCGTCGTCTCAACGGATTTTGATGGTGCCCTATTTAACGTGAATGCGACCGTCTCTAGAGCGTGTCCCCAAAATGATAGCGGTAAATCAGTAAGAGACATCATAGATCGCACCATATCTAGTAAAGTACGATTACGACGTTCGGACACACCATTACGCTGTGGTGTTCCGGGTGGCGTGAGTTGCGAAACTATTCCACAATTTTTCAATGTACACCAAACTCGTAACTCAAATATTCTCCTCCATGATCAGATCGTAGAAACTTTATTTTCTTGTTACGATGATTTTCAACTTCACTCTGAAATTCTTTGAACTTTTCAAATGTTTCAGACTTATGTTTCATTAAGTAGATATACCCATATCTGCTTAAGTCATCTGTGAAGGTGAGAAAATAACGATATCCGCCATGAGCCTCAATATTCAACGGACCACATACATCTATATGTATGATTTCCAATAAATCTGTTGTTCTCTCCATAGTACCGGAGAACGGTGTTTTAGTCATCTTGCCCATGAGGCACGGTTCGCAAGTACCAAGTGATTCATAATCTAGTGGTTCCAAAAGTCCATCAGTATGGAGTTTCTTCATGCGCTTTACACCGATATGACCTAAACGGCAGTGCCACAAATAAGTTGCACTATCATTATCAACTCTGCATCTTTTGGCTTCAACACTATGAATATGTGTGTCACTACTATCGAGATTCAATAAGAATAGACCACTCTTTAAGGGTGCATGACCATAAAAGATATTACTCATATAAATAGAACAACCATTATTCTCTGATTTAAATGAATAACCGTCTCGCATCAAACAAGATCCAGATATAATGTTCATGCTTAACGCTGGCACCAAATAACAATTATTTAGGTCTAATACTAATCCCAAAGGTAGATGTAGAGGTAGCATGCCGACTGCGATCGCATCGACTTTGGAACCATTTCCCACGCGCATCGTCACCTCGTCCTTAGCCAATCTTCGCTTAATCCGTAGTCCCTGTTTCGAGTTGCAAATATTAGCAACAGAACCAGTATCAAATACCCAGGTGCTACTGCGAGCATTAGTAAGGTACACATCAATAACATGTATATCACATATACCTTTGTTCACCTTGCCATCCTTCTTATCCACCAAATACTTGGGGCAGTTCCGCTTCCAGTGACTAGTCTGCTTGCAGTAGAAGCACTCAGTTTCAGGCTTAGGTCCAGGTTTAGGTTTCTTCTCTTGAGTAGCAACTTGCTTGCTGTTCTTTTTGAAGTTCCCCTTCTTCTTCCCTTTGCCCTTTTTCTTGAAACTAGTGGTCTTGTTGACCATCAACACTTGATGCTCCTTCTTGATTTCTACCTCCGCAGCTTTCAGCATTGCGAAGAGCTCAGGAATAGTCTTATTCATCCCTTGCATATTATAGTTCATCACGAAGCTCTTGTAGCTTGGTGGCAGTGATTGGAGAATTCTGTCAATGACGCAATCATCTGGAAGATTAACTCCCAATTGAATCAAGTGATTATTATACCCAGACATTTTGAGTATATGCTCACTGACAGAACTGTTCTCCTCCATCTTGCAGCTATAGAACTTATTGGAGACTTCATATCTCTCAATCCGGGCATTTGCTTGAAATATTAACTTCAACTCCTGGAACATCTCATATGCTCCATGACGTTCAAAACATCGTTGAAGTCCCGATTCTAAGCCGTAAAGTATGGCACACTGAACTATCGAGTAGTCATCAGCTTTGCTCTGCCAGACGTTCATAACATCTGGTGTTGCTCTAGCAGCAGGCCTGGCACCTAGCGGTGCTTCCAGGACGTAATTCTTCTGTGCAGCAATGAGGATAATCCTCAAGTTACGGACCCAGTCCGTGTAATTGCTACCATCATATTTCAACTTTGCTTTCTCAAGGAACGCATTAAAATTCAACGGAACAACAACACGGGCCATCTATCTACAATCAAACATAAACAAGCAAGATACTATCAGGTACTAAGTTTCATGATAAACTTAGGTTCAATTAATCATATTACTTAAAGAACTCCCACTTAGATAGACATCCCTCTAATCCTCTAAGTGATTACGTGATCCAAATCAACTAAACCATGTCCGATCATCACGTGAGATGGAGTAGTTTCATTGGTGAACATCACTATGTTGATCATATCTACTATATGATTCACGCTCGACCTTTCGGTCTCCGTGTTCCGAGGCCATATCTGTTTATGCTTGGCTCGTCAAGTATAACCTGAGTATTCCGCGTGTGCAACTGTTTTGCACCCGTTGTATTTGAACGTAGAGCCTATCACACCCGATCATCACATGGTGTCTCAGCACGAAGAACTTTCGCAACGGTGCATACTCAGGGAGAACACTTCTTGATAATTAGTGAGAGATCATCTTATATTGCTACCGTCAATCAAAGCAAGATAAGATGCATAAAAGATAAACATCACATGCAATCAATATAAGTGATATGATATGGCCATCATCATCTTGTGCTTGTGATCTCCATCTTCGAAGCACCGTCGTGATCACCATCGTCACCGGCGCGACACCTTGATCTCCATCGTAGCATCGTTGTCGTCTCGCTAATTTTATGCTTCCACGACTATCGCTACGGCTTAGTGATAAAGTAAAGCATTACAACGCGATTGCATTGCATACAATAAAGCGACAACCATATGGCTCCTGCCAGTTGCCGATAACTCGGTTACAAAACATGATCATCTCATACAATAAAATTTAGCATCATGTCTTGACCATATCACATCACAACATGCCCTGCAAAAACAAGTTAGACGTCCTCTACTTTGTTGTTGCAAGTTTTACGTGGCTGCTACGGGCTTAAGCAAGAACCAATATTACCTACGCATCAAAACCACAACGATAGTTTGTCAAGTTGGTGTTGTTTTAACCTTCGCAAGGACCGGGCGTAGCCACACTCGGTTCAACTAAAGTTGGAGAAACTGTCACCAACTGGCCACCTTTGTGCGAAGCACGTCGGGAGAACCAGTCTCGCGTAAGCGTACGCGTAATGTCGGTCCGGGCCGCTTCGTCCAACAATACCGCCGAACCAAAGTATGACATGCTGATAAGCAGTATGACTTATATCGCCCACAACTCACTTGTGTTCTACTCGTGCATATAACATCAACACATAAAACCTAGGCTCTGATACCACTGTTGGGTAACGCAGTAATTTCAAAAAAATTCCTACGCACACGCAAGATCATGGTGATGCATAGCAACGAGGGGAGAGTGTGATCTACGTACCCTTGTAGATCGACAGCAGAAGCGTTTAGCACAACGCGGTTGATGTAGTCGTATGTCTTCACGGGCCGACTGATCAAGCACCGAAACTACGGCACCTCCGAGTTCTAGCACACGTTCAGCTCGATGACGATCCCCGGACTCCGATCCAGCAAAGTGTCGGGGAAGAGTTCCGTCAGCATGATGGCGTGGTGACGATCTTGATATACTACCGTCGCAGGGCTTCGCCTAAGCACCGCTACAATATTATCGAGGATTATGGTGGAAGGGGGCACTGCACACGGCTAAGAATATGATCACGTGGATCAACTTGTGTGTCTAG
>NC_041384.1:96584260-96611419 GCF_002162155.2 Triticum dicoccoides
GGGGGCGCCCCCTCTCCTTGTCCTATTCGGACTAGAGGGGGAGGGGCGTGCGTCCCAGCCCTGGCCACCTCTCCTCTCTTCCACTAAAGCCCACTACGGCCCATATACCTCCTAGGGTGTTCCGTAACCTCCCGGTACTCCGGTAAAATCCCGATTTCACCCGGAACACTTCCGATATCCAAATATAGGCTTACAATATATCAATCTTTATGTCTCGACCATTTCGAGACTCCTCGTCATGTCCGTGATCACATCCGGGAATCCGAACAAACTTCGGTACATCAAAACTCATAAACTCATAATATAACTGTCATCGAAACCTTAAGCGTGCGGACCCTATGGGTTCGAGAACAATGTAGACATGACCGAGACACGTCTCCAGTCAATAACCAATAGCGGAGCCTGGATGCTCATATTGGCTCCCACATATTCTACGAAGATCTTTATCGGTCAGACCGCATAACAACATAACAACATACGCTGTTCCCTTTGTCATCGGTACGTTACTTGACCGAGATTCGATCGTCGGTATCTTAATACCTAGTTCAATATCGTTACCGGCAAGTCTCTTTACTCGTTCCGTAATACATCATCTCGCAACTAACTCATTAGTTGCAATGCTTGCAAGGCTTATGTGATGTGCATTACCGAGAGGGCCCAGAGATACCTCTCCGACAATCGGAGTGACAAATCCTAATCTCGAAATATGCCAACCCAACATGTACCTTTGGAGACACCTGTAGAGCTCCTTTATAATCACCCAGTTACGTTGCGACGTTTGGTAGCACACAAAGTGTTCCTCCGGTAAACGGGAGTTGCATAATCTCATAGTCATAGTAACATGTATAAGTCATGAAGAAAGCAATAGCAACATACTAAACGATCGGGTGCTAAGCTAATGGAATGGGTCATGTCAATCACATCATTCTCCTAATGATGTGATCCCATTAATCAAATGACAACACATGTCTATGGTTAGGAAACATAACCATCTTCGATTAACGAGCTAGTCAAGTAGAGGCATACTAGTGACGTTTGGTTTGTCTATGTATTCACACAAGTATTATGTTTCCGGATAATACAATTCTAGCATGAATAATAAACATTTATCATGATATAAGGAAATAAAATAATAACATTATTATTGCCTCTAGGGCATATTTCCTTCAGAAGTGTGCCATAATAAACGGAACGGTGGAAAGTTGCATGGCAATATATCTCGGAATGGCTATGGAAATTCCATGATAGGTAGGTATGGTGGCTGTTTTGAGGAAGGTATATGGTAGGTGTATGATACCGGCGAAAGGTGCACGGTATTAGAGAGGCTAGCAAAGGTGGAAGGGTAAGAGTGCGTATAATCCATGGACTCAACATTAGTCATAAAGAACTCATATACTTATTGCAAAAATCTAGAAGTTATCAAAGCAAAGTATTACGCGCATGCTCCTAGGGGGATAGATTGGTAGGAAAAGACCATCGCTCGTCCCCGACCGCCACTCATAAGGAAGACAATCAATAAATAAATCATGCTCCGACTTCATCACATAACGGTTCACCATACGTGCATGCTACGGGAATCACAAACTTTAACACAAGTATTCTTTAAATTCACAACTACTCAACTAGCATGACTTTAATATTATCACCTCCATATCTCAAAACAATTATCATGCTTCAATCTTTTCTTAGTGTTCAACACACTCAAAAGAAAGTTTCACAAATCTTGAATACCAAGCATATTATTATTAAGCAAATTACCATGCTATTAAGAGACTCTCAAAATAATTTAAGTGAAGCATGAGAGATCAATAGTTTCTTTAAAACAAATCCACCACCGTGCTCTAAAAGATCTAAGTGAAGCACATAGAGCAAAATTACTTAGCTCAAAAAGATATAAGTGAAGCACATAGAGCAAAACTACTTAGCTCAATAGATATAAGTGAAGCACACAGAGTATTCTATCAAATTTTAATTCATGTATGGCTCTCTGAAAAGGTGTGTGCAGCAAGGATGATTGTGGCATACTAACACACAAATACAAAAATAATACAAGACGCTCCAAGCAAAACACATATCATGTTGGTGAATAAAAATATAGCTCCAAGTAAATTACCGATGGAAGTGGACGAAAGAGGGGATGCCTTCCGGGGCATCCCCAAGCTTTGACTTTTTGGTGTCCTTGGATTATCTTGGGGGTGCCATGGGAATCCCCAAGCTTAGGCTCTTGCCACTCCTTGTTCCATAATCCATCACAAGAATTCACCCAAAACTTGAAAACTTCACAACACAAAACTTAAAGTAGAAAACTCGTGAGCTCCGTTAGCGAAAGAAAACAAAAGACCACTTCAAGGTACTGTAATGAACTCATTCTTTATTTATATTGGTGTTAAACCTACTGTATTCCAACTTCTCTATGGATTATAAACTATTTTACTAACCATAGATTCATCAAAATAAGCAAACAACATACGAAAAACAGAATCTGTCAAAAACAGAACAGTCTGTAGTACTCTGTAGCTAGCGCAATATCTGGAACCCCAAAAATTCTAAAATAAATTGCTGGACGTGAGGAATTTATCTATTAATCATCTGCAAAAATAATTAACTAAATAGCACTCTTAAAATAAAAATGACAGCAGTTCTCGTGAGCGCTAAAGTTTCTGTTTTTACAGCAAGTTCAACAAGACTTTCCCCAAGTCTTCCCAACAGTTCTACTTGGCACAAACACTAATTAAACACAAAAAACACAACCAAAACAGAGGCTAAATAAATTATTTATTACTAAACAGGAGCAAAAATCAAGGAATAAAAATAAAATTGGGTTGCCTCCCAACAAGCGCTATCGTTTAACGCCCCTAGCTAGGCATAAAAGCGAGGATAGATCTAGGTATTGCCGTAGTAATAAGATAGATCGGTGAAACTCATTTCATATTCTCTATGTTCGGCAGAAAGTTTTCTTTGAGGCAAGCAAAAGTAATCAAAAGGGCTAAATTTAACAGGACATAAGTCCCCAGGATCAATTTTAGGAGGTATATGTTCCTCTTTCGGCCCTTCGTATTGCACAACCAATTCATCATTATAAGCATTCTTTTGACAGAACCTTGTGAGCCTAAACTCAAGAGAGCATCCTACCTCATTATTTCGAATAGCCAAATCATCATTAAGTTCAGAGATTCTATCAATTAAGATATTGATTGGCACCTTTTTTCTAAGGTTTTCATTAAAAGCAACATAATCAAGGGATTGAAAGCGCATAATTTCTTCTTGATCGAAGAGGACAGATTCTATGGGAGGACGACCAGCGTCCACCCTATAGTGCACAAAGATTTCTTTGGCTTCTTTTATTATATATCTAAATTCACGAGCCAAAAAGATAGTAGCGGCACGCTTAACAGAAGAATGCTCGATATTAGAAAATTCTAGGAAAATTCTTTCTATAGATGGGTGCATATGCATAAATTGCCTTTCAAGTTCAACGATAAGCATGGCAATAGCGTCCGCAAGACTACTAGTTCTATGAAGAATAGAACCGCCCATAGAGGGCAAAGCACCGACGCAAGTAAAGAAATCTTGAATAACTCCTTTTCCAATAATATTACCACTACTGATTCGAAATCTTTTTGTATGGTAGGTAGGGGGTTCTTCAGCCGGAGCATCAGAATTTTCTATGACATTGTTATCTCCTATATCGGCGATAACTTCCCCAATTTCAGACATAGCGACAAGCAAGCAATCCAACACACGGGCAAACAAAAAGGCAAGCGGGCAAAAAGAGGCAAATAGAGAGGGAGGATAGAGAGAGAGAGGGCGAATAAAATGGCAAGGCTGAAGTGGGGGAGAGGAAAACGAGAGGCAAATGGCAAATAATGTAATGCGAGAGATAGGGATTGTGATGGGTACTTGGTATGTTGACTTTTTGCGTAGACTCCCCGGCAACGGTGCCAGAAATCCTTCTTGCTACCTCTTGAGCTTGCGTTGGTTTTCCCCGAAGAGGAAGGGATGATGCAGCAAAGTAGCGTAAGTATTTCCCTCGGTTTTTGAGAACCAAGGTATAAATCCAGTAGGAGGCCATGCTCAAGTCCCTCGTACCTGCACAAAACAATAGCTACTCGCAACCAATGCAATTAGGGGTTGTCAATCCCTTCACGGTCACTTACGAGAGTGAGATCTAATAGATATAATATTTTTGGTATTTTTGGTATAGAGATGCAAAGTAAAAAGTAAAGGCAAAGCAAGATTAAAGTGATGGAGATTGATATGATGAGAATAGACCCGGGGCCCATAGGTTTCACTAGTGGCTTCTCTCAAGAGCATAAGTATTCTACGGTGGGTGAACAAATTACTGTTGAGCAATTGATAGAATTGAACATAGTTATGAGAATATCTAGGCATGATCATGTATATAGGCATCACGTCCGTGAAAAGTAGACCGAAATGATTGTGCATCTACTACTATTACTCCACTCATCGACCGCTATCCAGCATGCATCTAGAGTATTAAGTTAAAAACAGAGTAACGCCTTAAGCAAGATGACATGATGTAGAGAGATAAATTCATGCAATATGAAATAAACCCTATCTTGTTATCCTCGATGGCAACGATGCAATACGTGCCTTGCTGCCCCTTCTGTCACTGGGAAAGGACACCGCAAGATCGAACCCAAAGCTAAGCACTTCTCCCATGGCAAGAACTACCAATCTAGTTGGCCAAACCAAACGGATAATTCGAAGAGAATTGCAAAGATAACCAATCATACATAAAAGAATTCAGAGAAGATTTAAATATTATTCATAGATAGACTTGATCATAAACCCACAATTCATCGATCTCAACAAACACACCGCAAAAAGAAGATTACATCGAATAGATCTCCACAAGAGAGGGGGAGAACTTTGTATTGAGATCCAAAAAGAGAGAAGAAGCCATATAGCTACTAACTATGGACCCGAAGGTCTGAGATAAATTACTCACACTTCATCGGAGAGGCTATGATGATGTAGAAGCCCTCCGTGATGACGGCCCTTTCCGGCGGAGCTCCGGAACAGGCCCCAAGATGGGATCTCGTGGATACAGAAAGTTGCAGCGGTGGAATTAGGTTTTTGGCTCCTGTTCTGATTGTTTGGGGTTATGTAGGTATATATAGGAGGAAGGAGTACGTCGGTGGAGCTCTGAGGGGCCCACGAGGCAGGGGGGCGCCCCCCCCACCCTCGTGACCTCCTCTCTGATGCCTTGGCGTAGGGTCCAAGTCTCCTGGATCACGTTCGGTGAGAAAATCACGTTCCCGAAGGTTTCATTCCGTTTGGACTCCGTTTGATATTCCGTTTCTTCGAAATACTGAAATAGGCAAAAAACATCAATTCTGGGCTGGGCCTCCGGTTAATAGGTTAGTCCCAAAAATAATATAAAAGTGGAAAATAAAGCCCAATATAGTCCAAAATAGTAGATAATATAGCATGGAGCAATCAAAAATTATAGATACGTTGGAGACGTATCAAAGTGCAGTCAGTATCACAACCTCACCAGTACCTTTGTGAGGAGGTTTGAATTTTCAACTTCACGTAATTCCCCAACTGTCTTGTTTGATCTTTATGAAAATTCTTATACTGTGGACTTAGAGGACTTTACCATTGCTTTCAAACTTCCACAATGGGGTAGTATAAGGGATCCTCGCAAATCTGAATTTAGAGATTTCTAGCTAGCATAACTGTGGGAGAATCTAGAGATATAACACAAGCCACCATAGGGAGCATTCACTTTCCTACTATACATTATTTTGCTCTCTTCATAGGTAGATGCATAAATGGTAACGATGAAGCATGTCATATGTGTGTTCCTAACCTCGGTATTCTTAGGAGTGTTGTGTTAGGAGACAAATCTTATAATTTGGGAGCCATTGTTGCACGTAGGTTGCATCTTAGTAGATTTAATGCAGATTTCTTTGGAGGAATTTATGCAACCCACATAGCTAATTTTCTTGGTATAGCCATACGCGAAGATGATATTGAATTACCTCCTGCTTACCTAGACTTTAATGCTATGGTTCACCACCAGTTTGTCGAGAGGAATGAATCACCTCTCCAGTATCGATTAATCTTTGACAGACGCCGTGCTGTCCATATTACTCTCCCTGCTCCTGCCTTCTTTGATCATCAAGCAAAAGGAAGATATACTATCACCAGAGAGGAGGCAGATGAGTACGAGAGGAGAGCGGAGGCCGCTCGTCGCCATGCTGCAGCTCAGCAGGGGATAGCCGCTGCATCGCAGTACGACCCCAGCTACTATTATGGATACCCATTAGGCCAGCCGTGGCCATAGACCAACTTAGGACAAAAGCCTAAGCTTTGAGGAGTACGTATTTCCCACCCACATTACATTTATGTTCACACACTCATTGCTAGATGTCGGTGCTCATACTTTTTCATTGTATCATCCATGCTAGTTTATTTTCCTTTTTATGCTTTCTTCTTGTGTGTTTAATAAACCTTAAGAAAAACCAAAAAATTTAGTTGTAGCTTTTAGTTAGTTTAATTTCCATGCTTGTAGTAGTAATTAAAAAGAAAAACCCAAAAATATTTCATGTTCTTCTTTTGCTTGTTGGGAGCTTTCATGTGTAAATAGTTTTATTTCTTTTCTTTTCTTTGGGGGTCGATAGGAGAAGACCATAATTAAATTGTTAAAGTGGCTCTTATATGCATACTTGTTGATCTGACAAAACAGCCCATATTGCCTTGTCTTCTCCTGTTTTTTGAATGCTTGCAGATTCCATCTTAGTCCAATGCACGTGCACTATTATTATTATTCACACTATTCGGTCATGCAAGTGAAAGGCAATTATGATGATATATGATGGATCGACTGAGATGAGAAAAGCTGGTATGAACTCGACCTCTTTTGTTTTTGTAAATATGATTAGTTCATCGTTCCTGATTCAGCCTATTATGAATAAACATGTTTGCAATGACAACTAGAGATCATAGTTTCTTGTGCCATGCTTGATTATCTATGAGTTATAATGGTTTACCTTGCGTGTCAACATGCTATTGAAATGGTTATCATGTGGTATGATAGGGTGGCATCCTCCTCTGAATGATTTAAGTGACTTGACTTGGCGCATGTTCACGCATGTAGTTGAAACAAAATCAACATAGCCTTCACGATATTTATGTTCATGGTGGATTATATCCTACTCATGCTTGCATTCGGTGTTGATTAATTTTAATGCATGTTCATGACTGTTGTCGCTCTCTAGCTGGTTGCTTCCCAGTCTTTTGCTAGCCTTCACTTGTACTAAGCAGGAATACTGCTTGTGCATCCAATCCCTTAAACCCCAAAGTTATTCCATATGAGTCCACTATACCTACCTATATACGGTATCTACCTGTCATTCGAAGTAAATTTGTATGTGCCAAACTCTAAACCTTCAAATAAATATCCTGTTTTGTATGCTCGAATAGCTCATGTATCAACTAGGGTTGTCTGTATCTTCCATGTTAGGCAGGTTATTCTCAAGAGGAGTGGACTCCGCTCCTCACTCACGAGATAAATGGCTGGTCACCGGGATGCCCAGTCCCATGCTTTATGCAAACTAAATCAAAATAATTGCAAACAAAACCCCCCTGGGACTCTTGTTAGTTGGAGGCACTCGTTGTTTCGAGCAAGCCATGGATTGATGCTTGTTGGTGGAAGGGGGAGTATAAACTTTACCATTCTGTTTGGGAACCACCTATAATGTGTGTTATGTTGACAATGAAAGTATACCGCTCAAAATATTATTCACCTCTGTTTCAAAACCGAGCTCTGGCACCTCTACAAATCCCTGCTTCCCTCTGCGAAGGGCCTATCTATTTACTTTTATGCTGAGCCATCATCCTCTTATTAAAAAGCACCAGTTGGATAGCACCACTGTCATTTGCATTCATTACGGTTAGTTTACATTGAGTATGACTTGACTGGATCTCTTTTACCATGAATTACAATGTCTAGTCAGTCCTTGGTCTTTAAAGGTGCTCTGCATTATGTTTTGCAGTCTCAGAAAGGGCTAGCGAGATACCATCTTGTTATATCATATTATGATTGTTTTGAGAAAGTGCTGTCATCCGAGATTTATTATTATTGCTCGCTAGTTGATTATGCTATTGATATGAGTAAACTTGAGACCCGAGGGTTATTGCGAATGTGGTTAGTTATAATCTTTGCTGGAAACTTGAATGCTGGCTTTACATATTTACAACAACAAGAGCAAACAGAGTTTGTAAATTTTTTTCTTTATCACTTTCAGTTTGTCAACTGAATTGCTTGAGGACAAGCAAAGGTTTAAGCTTGGGGGAGTTGATACGTCTCCAATGTATCTACTTTTCCAAACACTTTTGCCCTTATTTTGGACTCTAACTTGCATGATTTGAATGAAACTAACCCAGACTGACGCTGTTTTCAGCAGAATTACCATGGTGTTATTTATGTGCAGAAACAAACATTCTCGGAATGACCTGAAACTTCATGGAGCAACTTTTTGGAAAATATAAAAAATACCTGCAAAAGATGAAGGCCAGGGGGTCCACCACCTCTCCACGAGGGTGGGGGGCGCGCCTGCCCCCCTAGGGCGCGCCCCTACCTCGTGGGCCCCCTGGTGCCTCTCCGACTCCAACTCTATATATTGTGTTTCGGGGAGAAAAAAACCAGAGAGAAGATTTCATCGCGTTTTACGGTACGGAGCCGCCGCCAAGCCCTAAAACCTCTCGGGAGGGCTGATATGGAGTCCGTTCGGGGCTTCGGAGAGGGGAATCCATCGCCATCGTCATCATCAACCATCCTCCATCACCAATTTCATGATGCCCACCGCCGTGCGTGAGTAATTCCATCATAGGCTTGCTGGACGGTGATGGGTTGGATGGGATCATCATGTAATCGAGTTAGTTTTGTTAGGGTTTGATCCCTAGTATCCACTATGTTCTGAGATTGATGTTGCTATGACTTTGCTATGCTTAATACTTGTCACTAGGGCCCGAGTGCCATGATTTCAAATCTGAACCTATTATGTTTTCATCAATATATGAGTGTTCTTGATCCTATCTTGCAAGTCTATAGTCACCTATTATGTGTTATGATCCGTTAACCCCGAAGTGACAATAATCGGATACTTACCGGTGATGACCGTAGTTTGAGGAGTTCATGTATTCACTATGTGTTAATGCTTTGTTCCGGCACTCTATTAAAAGGAGGCCTTAATATCCCTTAGTTCCCATAAGTACCCCACCGCCACGGGAGGGTAGGATAAAAGATGTCATGCAAGTTCTTTTCCATAAGCACATATGACTATATTCGGAATACATGCCTACATTACATCAATGAACTGGAGCTAGTTCTGTGTCACCCTTGGTTATGACTATTACATGATGAACCGCATCTGACATAATTCTCCATCACCGATCCATTGCCTACGGGCTTTCCATATATTGTTCTTCGCTTATTTACTTTCCCGTTGCTATTGCTATCGTCACTACAAAATACCAAAAACATCACTTTTACTACTGTTACCTTTTGTTACCGTTACCACTACTATCATATTACTTTGCTACTAAATACTTTGCTGCAGATATTAAGTCTCCAGGTGTGGTTGAATTGACAACTCAGCTGCTAATACTTGAGAGTATTTTTTGGCTCCCCTTTTGTCGAATCAATAAATTTGGGTTGAATACTTTACCCTCGAAAACTGTTGCGATCCCCTATACTTATGGGTTATCACTATCTCTATAGATCTTGATGCCCAATATATAAGTAGCTTAACCGAGATCTTTCATTGAAAAAGCTTTTATTCAAGTATCCTTTTATGCTATACAGAAATTCTATATCATTTCCGATCAACAATTTGTCATCTACATATAATATCAGAAATGCTACAGAACTCCCACTCACTTTCGTGTAAATACAGGCTTCACCAAAAGTATGTATAAAGCCATATGCTTTGATCACCTCATCAAAGCGTATATTCCAACTCCGAGATGCTTGCACCAGTCCATAGATGGATCGCTGGAGCTTGCACACTTTGTTAGCACCTTTAGGATCGACAAAACCTTTTGGTTGAATCATATACAACTCTTCTTTAAGAAATCCATTACAGAATGCAGTTTTGATATCCATTTGCCAAATTTCATATTCATAAAATACGGCAATTGCTAACATTATTTGGACTGACTTAAGCATCGCTACGGGTGAGAAGGTCCCATCGTAGTCAACCCCTTGAACTTGTCGAAAACCTTTCGCGACAAGTCGAGCTTTGTAGATGATGATATTACCATCAGCGCCAGTCTTCTTCTTGAAGATCCATTTATTCTCCATGGATTGCCAATCATCGGGCAAATCCACCAAAGTCCATACCTTGTTCTCATACATGGATCCTATCTCAGATTTCATGTCCTCAAGTCATTTATCGGAATCTGGGCTCATCATAGCTTCCTCGTAGTTCGTAGATTCGCCATGGTCTAGTAACATGACTTCTAGAACATAATTACCATACCACTCTGGTGCGGAACATGCTCTGTTCGACCTACGAGCATGTACGTATGGTGAACCGTTATGTGATGAAGTCGGAGCATGATTTATTTATTGATTGTCTTCCTTATGAGTGGCGGTCGGGGGCGAGTGATGGTCTTTTCCTACCAATCTATCCCCCTAGGAGCATGCGCGTAGTACTTCGTTTCGATAACTAATAGATTTTTGCAATAAGTATGTGAGTTATTTATGACTAATGTTGAGTCCATGGATTATACGCACTCTAACCCTTCCACCATTGCTAGCCTCTCTAGTACCGTGCAACTTTTGCCGGTACCATAAACCCACCATTTACCTTCCTCAAAAAAGCCACCATACCTACCTATTATGGCATTTCTATAGCCATTCCGAGATATATTGACATGCAACTTTCCACCGTTCCGTTCATTATAACATGCTTCATCATTGTCGTATTGCTTTGCATGATCGTGTAGTTGACATCGTATTTGTGGCAAAGCCACCATTCATAATTCTTTCATACATGTCACTCTTGATTCATTGCACATCCCGCTACACCGTCGGAGGCATTCACATAGAGTCATATTTTGTTCTAAGTATCGAGTTGTAATTCTTGAGTTGTAAGTAAATAAAAGTGTGACGACCATCATTATTAGAGCATTGTCCCATGTGAGGAAAGGATGATGGAGACTATGATTCCCTGGACAAAAAGTAAAAAAAGAAGAGAAAAAAGAGGCCATAAAAAAGAGAAGACCCAAAAAAACAAAAAAATGAGCGAAAAGGAGAGAATGGGCAATGCTACTATCCTTTTACCACACTTGTGCTTCAAAGTAGCACCATGATCTTCATGATAGAGAGTCTCCTATGTTGTCACTTTCATATACTAGTGGGAATTTTTCATTATAGAGCTTGGCTTGTATATTCCAATGATGGGCTTCCTCAAAATTCCATAGGTCTTCGTGAGCAAGCGAGTTGGATGCACACCCACTTAGTTTCTTTTGGAGCTTTCATACACCTATAGCTCTAGTGCATCTGTTGCATGGCAATCCCTACTCACTCACATTGATATCTATTGATGGGCATCTCCATAGCCCGTTGATATGCCTAGTTGATGTGAGATTGTCTTCTCCTTTTTGTCTTCTCCACAACCACCATTCTATTCCACCTATAGTGCTCTGTCCATGGCTCACGCTCATGTATTGCGTGAAGATTGAAAAAGTTTGAGAACATCAAAAGTATGAAACAATTGCTTGGCTTGTCATCGGGGTTGTGCAAGATTTAAATATTTTGTGTGATGAAGATAGAGCATAGCCAGACTATATGATTTTGTAGGGATAGCTTTCTTTGGCCATGTTATTTTGAGACGACATAATTGCTTGGTTAGTATGCTTGAAGTATTATTAACTTTATATCAATATTAAACTTTTGCCTTGAATCTTTCGGATATGAATATTCATGCCACAATAAAGAAAATTACATTGAAAATTATGTTAGGAAGCATTCCACATCAAAAATTATGTTTTATCATTTACCTACTCGAGGACGAGCAGGAATTAAGCTTGGGGGTGCTTGATACGTCTCCAATGTATCTATAATTTTTGATTGTTCCATGCTATAATATTATCCATCTAGGATGTTTTATATGCATTTATATGCTATTTTATATGATTTTTGGGACTAACCTATTAACCTAGAGCCCAGTGCCAGTTTCTGTTTTTTCCTTGTTTTTGAGTTTTACAGAAAAGGAATACCAAACGGAGTCCAATTGACGTGCCAATTTTTGATGATTTTTTATGGACCAAAAGAAGCCCCCGGAGTAAAAGAGTTGTGCCAGAAGAGTCCTCGGCCTTCCACGAGGGTGGGGGGCGCACCCTACCCCCCGGGCGCGCTGCCCTATCTCGTGGATGACTCGTGGACCCCCCCTGACTTGTTCCCGATGCCAAAAATTCCTATAAATACAGAAACCTCCAAAAAATAACCTAGATCGGGAGTTCAGCCGCTCCAAGCCCTTGTAGCCACCGAAAACCAATCTAGACCCGTTCCAACACCCTACCAGAGGGGGGGAATCCCTCTCCGGTGGCCATCTTCATCATCACAGCACTCTCCATGATGAGGAGGGAGTAGTTTACCCTCGGGGCTGAGGGTATGTACCAGTAGCTATGTGTTTGATCTCTCTCTTTCTCTCGTGTTCTTGATTCGACACGATCTTGATGTATCGCGGGCTTTGCTCTTATAGTTGGATCTTATGATGTTTCTCCCTCTCTACTCTCTTGTAATGGATTGAGTTTTCCCTTTGAAGTTATCTTATCAGATTGAGTCTTTAAGGATTTGAGAACACTTGATGTATGTCTTGCATGTGCTTACCTGTGGCGACAATGGGATATTTACGTGATCCACTTGATGTATGTTTTGGTGATCAACTTGCAGGTTCCGTGACCTTGTGAACTTATGCATAGGGGTTGGCACACGTTTTCGTCTTGACTCTCCGGTAGAAACTTTGGGGCACTCTTTGAAGTTCTTTGTGTTGGTTGAATAGATGAATCTGAGATTCTGTGATGCATATCGTATAATCATACCCACGGATACTTGAGATGACATTGGAGTATCTAGGTGACATTAGGGTTTTGGTTGATTTGTGTCTTAAGGTGTTATTCTAGTACGAAATCTAGGATAGATCGAACAGAAAGAATAGCTTCGTGTTATTTTACTATGGACTCTTGAATAGATCGATCAAAAAGGATAACTTTAAGGTGGTTTCGTACCCTACAATAATCTCTTCGTTTGTTCTACACTATTAGTTACTTCGAAGTGATTCTTTGTTGCATGTTGGGGGATAGTTATATGATCCAATTATGTTATTATTGTTGAGAGAACTTGCACTAGTGAAAGTATGAACCCTAGGTCTTGTTCCGAAGCATTGCAATACCGTTTTCGCTCACTTTTATCATTAGTTACCTTCTGTTTGTATATTTTCAGATTACAAAAACATATATCTACCATCCATATTCCACTTGTATCACCATCTCTTCGCCGAACTAGTGCGCCTATACAATTTACCATTGTATTGGGTGTGTGGGGGACACAAGAGACTCTTTGTTATTTGGTTGCAGGGTTGTTTGAGAGAGATCATCTTCATCCTATGCCTCCCACGGATCGATAAACCTTAGGTCATCCATTTGAGGGAAATTTGCTACTGTCCTACAAACCTCTGCACTTGGAGGTGTTGGAGAACGTTGCAGAAAACAAAAATTTTCCTACGATTTCAAAAAGATCCATCTATGAGTTCATCTAGCAACAAGTGATCGGATTGCATCTACATACCTTTGTAGATCACGCGCGGAAGCGTTCAAAGAACGGGGATGAGGAAGGCGTACTCGACGTGATCCAAATCACCGGAGATCCTAGCGCCGAACGGACGACACCTCCGCATTCAACACACGTACGGTCAGCGTAACGTCTCCTTATTCTTGATCCAGCAAGGGGAAAGGAGAGGTTGAGGAAGATGGCTCCAACAGCAGCAAGACGGCGTGGTGGTGGTGGAGCTGCAGTACTCCGACAGGGCTTCGCCAAGCACTATGGAGGAGGAGGATGTGTTGGAGAGGGAGAGGGAGGCACCAAAGGCGTGGTGTGAGAGGCCCTCCTTCCCCCACTATATATAGGGAGCCTATGGGGGGCGCCGGCCCTAGGAGATCCAATCTCCTAGGGGGGCAGTGGCCAAGGGAGGAATCCCTCCTCCCCAAGGCACCTAGGAGGTGCCTTCCCCCTTTGGGACTCTTCCCTTCCTTATCTCTTGGCGCATGGGCCTCTTGGGGCTGGTGCCCTTTGCCCATATAGGCCAAGGCGCACCCCCTACAGCCCATGTGCCCCCCGGGGCAGGTGGCCCCACTCGGTGGAGCCCCCGGACCCTTCCGGTGGTCCCGGTACAATACCGGTGACCCCGAAACTTGTCCCGATGGCCGAAATAGTACTTCATATATATAATTCTTTACCTCCGGACCATTCCGGAACTCCTCGTGACGTCCGGGATCTCATCCGGGATTCCGAACAACATTCAGGTTACTGCATATACATATCCCTACAACCCTAGCGTCACCGAACCTTTAGTGTGTAGACCCTACGGGTTCGGGAGACATGTAGACATGACCGAGATCGCTCTCCGGTCAATAACCAACAGCGGGATCTGGATACCCATGTTGGCTCCCACATGCTCTTCGATGATCTCATCGGATGAACTACGATGTCGAGGATTCAAGCAACCCCGTATACAATTCCCTTTGTCAATCGGTATGTTACTTGCCCGAGATCCGATCGTCGGTATCCCAATACCTCGTTCAATCTCGTTACCGGCAAGTCACTTTACTCGTACCGTAATGCATGATCCCGTGACCAGACGCTTGGTCACTTTGAGCTCATAATGATGATGTATTACCGAGTGGGCCCAGTGATACCTCTCCGTCATATGGAGGGACAAATCCCAGTCTTGATCCGTGTCAACCCAACAGACACTTTCGGAGATACCCGTAGTATACCTTTATAGTCACCCAGTTACGTTGTGACGTTTGGTACACCCAAAGCACTCCTACGGTATCCGGGAGTTACACGATCTCATGGTCTAAGGAAAAGATACTTGACATTGGAAAACTCTAGCAAACGAACTATACGATCTTGTGCTATGTTTAGGATTGGGTCTTGTCCATCACATCATTCTCCTAATGATGTGATCTCTTTATCAATGACATCCAATGTCCATAGTCAGGAAACCATGACTATCTGTTGATCAACGAGCTAGTCATCTAGAGGCTTACTAGGGACATGTTGGTGTCTATTATTCACACATGTATTACGATTTCGGATAACACAATTATAGCATGAATAAAGACAATTATCATGAACAAGGAAATAAAATAATAATGCTTTTATTATTGCCTCTAGGGCATATTTCCAACAGTCTCCCACTTGCACTAGAGTCAATAATCTAGTTACATTGTGATGAATCGAACACCCATGGAATTCTGGTGTTGATCATGTTTTGCTCTAGGGAGAGGTTTAGTCAATGGATTTGCTACATTCAGGTCCGTATGTACTTTACAAATATCTATGTCTCCATCTTGAACATTTTCACGAATGGAGTTGAAGCGACGCTTGATGTGCCTTGTCTTCTTGTGAAACCTGGGCTCCTTGGCAAGTGCAATAGCTCCAATGTTGTCACAAAAGAGTCTGATTGGCCCCGACGCATTGGGTATGACTCCTAGGTCGGTGATGAACTCCTTCACCCAAATTGCTTCATGCGCTGCCTCCGAGGCTGCCATGTACTCCGCTTCACATGTAGATCCCGCCACGACGCTCTGCTTGCAACTGCACCAGCTTACTGCCCCACGATTCAAAATATACACGTATCCGGTTTGTGACTTAGAGTCATCCAGATCTGTGTCGAAGCTAGCGTCTACGTAACCCTTTACGACGAGCTCTTCGTCACTTCCATAAACAAGAAACATTTCCTTAGTCCTTTTCAGGTACTTCAGGATATTCTTGACCGCTGTCCAGTGTTCCTTGCCGGGATTACTTTGGTACCTACCTACCAAACTTACGGCAAGGTTTACATCAGGTCTGGTACACAGCATGGCATACATAATAGAACCTATGGCTGAGGCATAGGGGATGATACTCATCTCTTCTATATCTTCTGCCGTGGTCGGACATTGAGCTGAGCTCAATTTCACACCTTGCAACACAGGCAAGAACCCCTTCTTAGACTGATCCATATTGAACTTCTTCAATATCTTATCAAGGTATGTGCTTTGTGAAAGACCTATGAGGCGTCTTGATCTGTCTCTATAGATCTTGATGCCTAATATATAAGCAGCTTCTCCAAGGTCCTTCATTGAAAAACTCTTATTCAAGTAGGCCTTAATGCTGTCCAAAAGCTCTATATCATTTCCCATCAAAAGTATGTCATCTACATATAATATGAGAAATGCTACAGAGCTCCCACTCACTTTCTTGTAAACGCAGGCTTCTCCATAAGTCTGCGTAAATCCAAACACTTTGATCATCTCATCAAAGCGAATGTTCCAACTCCGAGATGCTTGCACCAGCCCATAAATCAAGCGTTGGAGCTTGCACACCTTGTTAGCATTCTTAGGATCGACAAAACCTTCCGGCTGCATCATATACAATTCTTCCTTAAGGAAACCATTAAGGAATGCCGTTTTGACGTCCATTTGCCATATCTCATAATCATAGAATGCGACAATTGCTAACATGATTCGGACGGACTTTAGATTCGCTACCGGTGAGAAAGTCTCATCGTAGTCAACCCCTTGAACTTGTAGATAACCCTTAGCGACAAGCCGAGCTTTATAGATGGTCACATTACCATCCGTGTCTGTCTTCTTCTTAAAGATCCATTTATTTTCTATGGCTCGCCGCTCAACGGGCAAGTCAGTCAAAGTCCATACTTCGTTTTCATACATGGATCCTATCTCGAATTTCATGGCTTCTAGCCATTTGTCGGAATCCGGGCCCGCCATCGCTTCTTCATAGTTCGAAGGTTCACCGTTGTCTAACAACATGATTTCCAAGACAGGGTTGCCGTACCACTCTGGTGCGGAACGTGTCCTTGTGGACCTATGAATTTCAGCAGGAGCTTGATCAGAAGTATCTTGATCATCATCATTAACTTCCTCTCTAGTCGGTGCAGGCACCTCAGGAACATTTTCTTGAGTTGCGCCATTTTCTGGTTCAAGAGGTAATACTTCATCAAGTTCTACTTTCCTCCCACTTACTTCTTTCGAGAGAAACTCTTTCTCTAGAAAGGATCCATTCTTGGCAACAAAGATCTTGCCTTCAGATCTGAGGTAGAAGGTATACCCAATAGTTCTTTTAGGGTATCCTATGAAGACGCATTTTTTCGACTTGGGTTCGAGCTTTTCAGGTTGAAGTTTCTTGACATAAGCATCGCATCCCCAAACTTTTAGAAACAACAGCTTAGGTTTCTTCCCAAACCATAATTCATACAGTGTCGTCTCAACGGATTTCGACGGAGCCCTATTTAAAGTGAATGCGGCAGTCTCTAAAGCATACCCCCAAAAAGATAGCGGTAGATCGGCAAGAGACATCATAGATCGCACCATATCTAATAGAGTGCGATTATGACGTTCGGACACACCATTACGCTGAGGTGTTCCAGGCGGCGTGAGTTGTGAAACTATTCCACATTTTCTTAAGTGTGTGCCAAATTCGTGACTCAAGTACTCTCCTCCACGATCTGATCGTAGGAATTTGATTTTTCTGTCACGTTGATTCTCAACCTCACTCTGAAATTCCTTGAACTTTTCAAAGGTCTCAGACTTGTGTTTCATTCAATAGATATACCCATATCTACTCAAGTCATCAGTGAGGGTGAGAACATAACGATAGCCACCGCGAGCCTCAACACTCATTGGACCGCACACATCAGTATGTATGATTTCCAATAAGTTGGTTGCTCGCTCCATTGTTCCTGAGAATGGAGTCTTGGTCATTTTACCCATGAGGCATGGTTCGCACGTGTCAAATGATTCGTAATCATGAGACTCTAAAAGTCCATCTGCATGGAGCTTCTTCATGCGTTTGACACCTATGTGACCAAGGCGGCAGTGCCACAAGTATGTGGGACTATCATTATCAATCTTACATCTTTTGGTACTCACACTATGAACATGTGTAGCATTACGCTCGAGATTCATTAAGAATAAACCATTCACCATCGGAGCATGATCATAAAACATATCTCTCATATAAATAGAGCAACCATTATTCTCGGATTTAAATGAGTAGCCATCTCGAATTAAACGAGATCCTGATACAATGTTCATGCTCAAAGCTGGTACTAAATAACAATTATTGAGGTTTAAAACTAATCCCGTAGGTAAATGCAGAGGTAGCGTGCCGACGGCAATCACATCGACCTTGGAACCATTCCCGACGCGCATCGTCACCTCGTCCTTTGCCAGTCTCCGCTTATTCCGCAGCTCCTGCTTTGAGTTACAAATGTGAGCAACTGCACCGGTATCAAATACCTAGGAGCTACTACGAGTACTGGTAAGGTACACATCAATTACATGTATATCACATATACCTTTCGTTTTGCCGGCCTTCTTGTCCGCTAAGTATTTGGGGCAGTTCCGCTTCCAGTGACCACTTTCCTTGCAATAAAAGCACTCAGTCTCGGGCTTGGGTCCATTCTTTGGCTTCTTCCCGGCAGCTTGCTTGCCGGGCGCGGCAACTCCCTTGCCATCCTTCTTGAAGTTCTTCTTACCCTTGCCCTTTTTGAACTTAGTGGTTTTATTCACCATCAACACTTGATGTTCCTTTTTGACTTCTACCTCTGCTGATTTCAGCATTGCAAACACTTCAGGAATGGTCTTTTCCATCCCCTGCATGTTGAAGTTCATCACAAAGCTCTTGTAGCTCGGTGGAAGCAACTGAAGGATTCTGTCAATGACCGCGTCATCCGGAAGATTAACTCCCAGCTGAGTCAAGCGGTTATGCAACCCAGACATAGTGAGTATGTGCTCACTGACAGAACTGTTTTCCTCCATCTTACAGCTGAAGAACTTGTCGGATACTTGATATCTCTCGACCCGGGCATGAGCTTGGAAAACCATTTTCAGCTCTTCGAACATCTCATATGCTCCATGTCTGTCAAAACGCTTTTGGAGCCCCGGCTCTAAGCTGTAAAGCATGCCGCACTGAACGAGGGAGTAGTCATCGGTACGTGTCTGCCAAGCGTTCATAACGTCTTGTTCTGCAGGGAGAACAGGTGCGTCACCTAGCAGTGCTTGTAGGACATAATCTTTCTTGGCAGCTACGAGGATGATCCTCAGGTTCCGGACCCAGTCCGTGTAGTTGCTGCCATCGTCTTTCAGCTTGGTTTTCTCTAGGAACGCGTTGAAGTTGAGGACTACGTTGGCCATTTGATCTACAAGACATATTGTAAATATTTTAGACTAAGTTCATGATAATTAAGTTCATCTAATCAAATCATAATGAACTCCCACTCAGATAGACATCCCTCCAATCATCTAAGTATAACATGATCTGAGTTAACTAGGCCGTGTCCGATCATCACCTGAGACGGACTAGTCAACGTCGGTGAACATCTTCATGTTGATCGTATCTTCTATACGACTCATGCTCGACCTTTCGGTCTTCTGTGTTCCGAGGCCATGTCTGTACATGCTAGGCTCGTCAAGTCAACCTAAGTGTTTTGCATGTGTAAATCTGCCTTACACCCGTTGTATGTGAACGTTAGAATCTATCACACCCGATCATCACGTGGTGCTTCGAAACAACGAACTGTTGCAACGGTGCACAGTTAGGGGGAACACTTTCTTGAAATTATTATGAGGGGTCATCTTATTTACTACCGTCGTTCTAAGTAAACAAGATGCATAAATATGATAAACATCACATGCAATCAAATAATAAAAGTGACATGATATGGCCAATATCACATAGCTCCTTTGATCTCCATCTTGGGGCTCCATGATCATCTTGTCACCGGCATGACACCATGATCTCCATCATCATGATCTCCATCATCGTGTCTCCATGAAGTTGCTCGCCAACTATTACTTCTACTACTATGGCTAACGCGTTTAGCAATAAAGTAAAGTAATTTACATGGCGTTTCTCAATGACACGCAGGTCATACAAAAAAATAAAGACAACTCCTATGGTTCCTGCCGGTTGTCATACTCATCGACATGCAAGTCGTGATTCCTATTACAATAGCATGAACATCTCATACATCACATATATATCATTCATCATTCATCACAACTTTGGCCATATCATATCACAAAGCACTTGCTGCAAAAACAAGTTAGACGTCCTCTAATTGTTGTTGCAAGTTTTACGTGGCTGAAGTAGGGTTCTAGCAAGAACGTTTTCTTACCTACGTGAAAGCCACAACGTGATTTGTAAACTTCTATTTACCCTTCATAAGGACCCTTTTCATCGAATCCGCTCCAACTAAAGTGGGAGAGACAGACACCCGCCAACCACCTTATGCAACTAGTGCATGTAAGTCGGTGGAACCGGTCTCACGTAAGCGTACGTGTAAGGTTGGTCCGGGCCGCTTCATCCCACAATACCGTTGAAGCAAGATAAGACTAGTAGCGGCAAGAAAGTTGACAACATCAACGCCCACAACAAATTGTGTTCTACTCATGCATAGAGAACTACGCATAGACCTAGCTCATGATGCCACTGTTGGAGAACGTTGCAGAAAACAAAATTTTTCCTACGATTTCACCAAGATCCATCTATGAGTTCATCTAGCAACGAGTGATCGGATTGCATCTACATACCTTTGTAGATCACGCGCGGAAGCGTTCAAAGAACAAGGATGAGGAAGGCGTACTCGACGTGATCCAAATCACCGGAGATCCTAGCGCCGAACGGACGGCACCTCCGCGTTCAACACATGTACGGTCAGCGTAACGTCTCCTTCTTCTTGATCCAGCAAGGGGAAAGGATAGGTTGAGGAAGATGGCTCCAACAGCAGCACGACGGCGTGGTGGTGGTGGAGCTGCAGTACTCCGACAGGGCTTCGCCAAGCACTATGGAAGAGGAGGATGTGTTGGAGAGGAAGAGGGAGGCACCAAAGGCGTGGTGTGAGAGGCCCTCCTTCCCCCACTATATATAGGGAGCCTAGGGGGGCGCCGGCCCTAGGAGATCCAATCTCCTAGGGGGGCGGCGGCCAAGGGAGGAATCCCTCCTCCCCAAGGCACCTAGGAGGTGCCTTCCCCCTATGGGACTCTTCCCTTCCTTATCTCTTGGCGCATGGGCCTCTTGGGGCTGGTGCCCTTGGCCCATATAGGCCAAGGCGCACCCCCTACAGCCCATGTGGCCCCCCGGGGCAGGTGGCCCCACCCGGTGGACCCCCCGGACCCTTCCGGTGGTCCCGGTACAATACCGGTGACCCCGAAACTTGTCCCGATGGCCGAAATAGCACTTCCTATATATAATTCTTTACCTCCGGACCATTCCGGAACTCCTCGTGATGTCCAGGATCTCATCCGGGATTCTGAACAACATTTGGGTTACTGCATATACATATCCCTACAACCCTAGCGTCACCGAACCTTAAGTGTGTAGACCCTACGGGTTCGGGAGACATGTAGACATGACCGAGATCGCTCTCCGGTCAATAACCAACAGCGGGATCTGGATACCCATGTTGGCTCCCACATGCTCCTCGATGATCTCATCGGATGAACCACGATGTCGAGGATTCAAGCAACCCCGTATACAATTCCCTTCGTCAATCGGTATGTTACTTGCCCGAGATCCGATCGTCGGTATCCCAATACCTCGTTCAATCTCGTTACCAGCAAGTCACTTTACTCGTACCGTAATGCATGATCCCATGACCAGACACTGGGTCACTTTGAGCTCATAATGATGATGTATTACCGAGTGGGCCCAGTGATACCTCTCCGTCATACGGAGTAACAAATCCCAGTCTTGATCCGTGTCAACCCAACAGACACTTTCGGAGATACCCGTAGTATACCTTTATAGTCACCCAGTTACGTTGTGACGTTTGGTACACCCAAAGCACTCCTACGGTATCCGGGAGTTACACGATCTCATGGTCTAAGGAAAAGATACTTGACATTGGAAAACTCTAGCAAACGAACTATACGATCTTGTGCTATGTTTAGGATTGGGTCTTGTCCATCACATCATTCTCCTAATGATGTGATCTCGTATCAATGACATCCAATGTCCATAGTCAGGAAACCATGACTATCTATTGATCAACGAGCTAGTCATCTAGAGGCTTACTAGGGACATGTTGGTGTCTATTATTCACACATGTATTACGATTTCCGGATAACACAATTATAGCATGAATAAAGACAATTATCATGAACAAGGAAATATAATAATAATGCTTTTATTATTGCCTCTAGGGCATATTTCCAACAGGAGGCCCAACAACGTCTACAAGAAGAAGGTTGTGTAGTAGACATCAGTCTACATACCCTCGTAGACCGTAAGCAGAAGCATTTAACAACACGGTTGATGTAGTCGAACTTCTTCTAGCTCCGACCGATCAACTACCGAACGTACGGCACCTCCGAGTTCTGCACACATTCAACTTAGTGACGTCCCTCGCCTTCTTGATCCAGCAAGACGTCGAGGTAGTAGATGAGTTCAGTCAGCACGACTGCGTGGTGATGGTGATGGTGAAGTGATTTCCATAGGGCTTCGCCTAAGCACTACGAAAATATGACCTGGGGTGTAAACGGTGGAGGGGGGCGCCGCACATGGCTAGGCAATTGTCTGGTGTGTGCTAGGGCGTCCCCCACATATATATAGGTGGGAGGGAGAGGGGAGGCAGCTAGGAGGCGCCCAACTAGGCCGAATCCTACTTGGGGTCTCCCCATGGCAGGCGTCCCCCTGCCATATTTGCGGGAGGGGGAAGGAAAGAGGAGGGGGATAAAGGGAAGGGGCAGGCCAAATCCCCCCTTTCCTTTCTCTTGCCCTCTTTCCTTCTCTCCTTGGTTTGGCCCATATGGGGGGCGCACCTGTCCCTGGTGGCTGGTGCGTTTCCGTCTTGGCCCATAAGGCCCATATCTTTTGTCGAGGGTGCCCGGAACCCCTTCCTGTGACCCGATATGTACCCGGTACCCTCTGGAACACTTCCGGTGTTCGAATACAATTGTCCTATATATCTATATTTACCTCTCAACCATTTTGAGACTCCTCGTCAGGTCCGTGATCTCATCCGGGACTCCGAACAACATTCGATCACCAAATCACATAACTCAATACTATATCGTCATCGGACGTTAAGCGTGCGGACCCTACGGTTCGAGAATTATGTAGACATGACTGAGACACCTCTCCGGTCAATAACCAATATCAAAACCTGGATGCTCATATTGGCTCCTACATATTCTACGAAGATCTTTATCGGTCGAACCGTTATGACAACATGTTATTCCCTTTGTGTATCGTATGTTACTTGCCCGATATTCGATCGTCGGTATCTTCATACCTAGTTTAATATCATTACCGGCAAGTATCTTTACTCGTTCTGTAATACATCAGCTCGTGACTAAATCCTTAGCCATTTGCTTGCAAGCTTATGATGTGTATTACCAAGAGGGCCCAGAGATACCTCTCCGATACTCGGAGTGACAAATCCTAATCTCGATCTATGCCAACTCAATAAACACCTTCGGAGATACCTGTAGAGCATCTTTTTAATAACCCGATTACATTGTGAAGTTTGATAGCACACAAGGCATTCCTCCGGTATCTGGGAGTTGTATAATCTCATAGTCGAAGTAATATGTATTTGACACGAAGAAAGCAATAGCAATAAAACTGAACGATCATAATGCTAAGCTAACGGATGGGTCTTGTCCATCACATCATTCTCCTAATGATGTGGTCCTGTTATCAAATGACAACTCATGTCCATGGTTAGGAAACCTTAACCATCTTTGATCAACAAGCTAGTCTAGTAGGGACTCACCAGGGACACAATGTTTGTTTATATATTCACACATGTATTTAGGTTTCCGATCAATACAATTCTAGCATGAATAAAAACCTTTATCATGAATAAGGAAATATAAAATAACAACTTTATTATTGCCTCTAGGGCATATTTCCTTCAGAGGGAACAAAGAACACCACTTCATCATCTGAATCCTTAACATGTATTGTGTTTGTATTTTCATGAGACGAGGGCAAGTAGTCAGCCTCAAGTGTTTTTTGTGAACTGCAATGAGATCTAGTAGTTGGGCCTATTCTCACAGGTAATTTCTACAAAGGTTCTGGTTGAACAAAGTCATCCTGCTCCTCCTCAGACTCACACAACAAGTCTTTTGGCTGTGTATCACCTTCATAATCTCTCTTCCTCTTAAGACCCATATTTTCTGGTTCAGCTCTACATCCTCTTCCTCCCCATGTCATACCCAGGATCTGAACTTTCATCATCATCTGCTGAACTATCAGCATTGTCACTCCTTTTACCATATATTGCTCCTTTGTATTCTCCCTTCTTCCACTACCTCTTCCTTGATAAATTGTACTCATGTCATCTACAAACTCACTTAAAAAAGCACCTATCTATTCACCTCGAGAATGCCCTACCCCTTTCTCAAATTACAACTCTCTTGAGTGAAATGATACTCTGTTTGTGAGTGTTGTGTTTACTGTAATGAGAGGAGCAGGCCACTCTACTTGTTTACTACACTGACTCGAATACAATACACCTGACTGATCAATCTCATATACAAGAGGTTGTCCGGTTTTATTTCAGAAACTTGCTTTTCACATCCATCTCTAATATTGATCTGAACATCTGATTCCTTGAGTTTATGATTGTAACACACATCTTCTCCACATATAACTGCAACATTTCTTCTACATTTTTCATTGAGTTTATGAGCTCCATCCCTCCCAAACTGCCATACCTACACCCTCTTCTTTCACATAATACATGGAGTCATGATCATAGCCCTCTGTCCTAATTAAAGCTAACATATTCGCATAGGTTATATCAGAATGATATAAAGTCCTTTCAGATCATCACAACCTTGGAAATGGAACCTAGCATCCAATATGTCATCATACAAGCTGCAAAGAAATTAAGTAAAATAATTTAGAAACTATAGCGATCTGACCTCAAGCAGTCAAATCTCTGTGCATAAGTGTAATCCCTGGATCGGTAATGCTGACACACACAGTACTTGAAGGATTTATAACAGAGTAGCAATCACACACTTGTTACATCGAATGTCTCAAAAGAGAACTTAATACAATAATATGACCTAAGGCCATCTAAATATGATAATAGTGAAAGGCTTGGAAGATAAAGCGATTCCATCAACTCCAACGGCATAGCTGAGTGCACGACAACGACCTAGCGCACCTTACTCTTCGTCTGAAAAGTCTGCAACATGGTATGTTGCAGCCCGAAACGGGTCAGCACATGGAATATGCTGGCAAAATAACACAGTAGAGCAATTAACAAGTAAAGGCTATCACTACATGCATATAAGGCTGGTGGATGCTCTATGGTTATAATGTTTTTGCGAAAAGCCAATTTTTCCCTAAAACAAAGGAATATATATTTATTTAACTATCATGGTAGTTGATAAACATTGAGAATGGTACCCCCATCTCAATCCCAATTAAAAAGTAATTAATAACCCAACAAATTAATTTAGAGTGACGAGATCAACATGATAATCCAAGAACGAGATACTCAAGATGTCCATAACCGGGGACACAGCTAACCATGATTAGTTTGTACACTCTACAAAGGTTTGTGCACTTTTCCCACAAGACTCGATCTCCTCCGTTGGAATTCTCGCGCTACATGGTGTTTGAGAAACGGATGACCGAGACACAGTCTTTTAGAAACATTAGCTCTTTACTCTGGGTAGACAGTACCAACCTACATCCCCTTCATCTGCCAGTGTACCACTGAAAGAGGTCATGCAACATACTCAACTATGCTAGAGCCCATGATAGCTTGTGGCTGCACACAGAAGTTTCTAGCAAGAATAATCTTATGATCCCTTTGAGCCTGGGTGGCGAACCAAAGGACAACACTGGTATATCCCCAGGTGCCCGCAACTAATCCACCCAGATGTGTATTTAAGTAGCCACCTTAAGTTAACCATTAATTAATAATCTCACATCTGTCATGGATTCACTCAAACCCAATCCATGTCTACGAGCATAGCATAGCAACATAAGCATAATGTAGAAATAACTCCCGAGGGTTTGATAATAAAAGGGCAATAGGTTCTACCTCATCATCTACTTCCCAAATACCCACATGTTAAACACATCCTAATCGTGCAGTGTTTGAGGATTGTAACTAATGCATAACAACTGGGTATGAAAAGAGTATGATCAATGTGTTACTTGCCTTGCTGACGATCCACAAACCCTAGAGACTCGTGGTAGCATGTTTCGCACTCCGGAAATTCTATCGCAAACAAACAATAGCATACGTAAGCACTCAAGCATAGATTCAAGGGTAAAACTCAAATAAGAAGATCCAATCTGAAAGTTCAACTGAAGCTTCGATTTGCAAAAAGAATTGATCGAATAGGAGCTACGGAACTGAAACTACGATCAACAGAACTTCGAACTCAAATCTGCTTGAAACCAAATTTTAAATTGTCAAAACCATGTTCAAATTGTTTAACCGGAAAGAGGGCTTCGAGACGAAGATTTTGGAGTTGGTTTCACTGGATATGGACGAATGGCTCAAAAGTTGCGAGGGTTTGAAGATCAGGGGCTAATTTGCGATAAAAATAATCGTGTATAGGTCCATGGCAAAATTAAACAGAAAAAGAAAAATCTATCGGAAGAACGCCCGCTAACAGAGGCAAACGAATGAATTCATTTGTTAAAACAAGCTAGTGAACAAACATTCGTAAACTAAACTAACCGAGAAAAACCGAACCGATATAAATAAAATAAAATAAACCAATCTAGGGTTAATAAAAACCGGCGGCGAGAAAAATCCGGCGGGCGGCGGCGGCTCCGGTGCGCTGGCGGCGTGAGGCGGCGCGAGCGCGGGGCTGCGGGGGTGGGGCGAGGCGCGACGGCAGGCGGGTGAC
>NC_041384.1:96611795-96629399 GCF_002162155.2 Triticum dicoccoides
GGTGACGGCGGCGCGGCGGCGGAGCGGGCGCTGCTGCTGCTGCTTGTGGCGGCGGCTGGCGAGGCGACGTGGGGAGGCACGGTGGCGGCAGGGGGGGTTATAAGGGCCTCAAGGGGTGGTCCGACTTGGGGGAGGGGACGGCGTTGCGTGTCCGGGACGGACACGGCGTCCATGGCGGCGACGGCGCTCGGGAGTCCGCTCGCGAGCCAGAGCGGGAGGCGGCGGCTAGCTGGGCTGTTGGCCCAGTCGGGCGACGCGGCTTTTTTTAATAAATTCCGTCGAAAAGGAAAAATCCTAAAAAAAATATTAAAAAAATTCTAAAAAATACCAAAAACAATTTTCACCGTCTACATAAAATATTTAGAACAAAGTGAACATTTTCTTGGCCTAAAACTGCAATTTTGAAAAATACATATTTTTCTAATTCGAATAAAATATCAATAAAATCCAAATAAAATTATTTATTTGATTTTAATATTTTTCCTGGAATATTTGCTTTATTTTGGAGAAGTCATATTATCTCCTCTCTTTTATTTTTAATATTGGAAATATTAATTGGAAAGAAAAATAATTAAAACCAAGATGATCCTCTTTTCAATATTTTAGAAAACTCAAATATGAAAATAAACGAAATTCCCAACTCTCTCTGTGGGTCCTTGAGTTGCTTAGAGTTTCTAGAATCAAAACCCAAATGCAAATAAAATATGATATGCGTATGATGACCTATGTATAACATTCCAAATTGAAAATTTGGGATGTTACAAACCTACCCCCCGTAGGATGAATCTCGCCCTCGAGATTCGGGTTGGCTAGAAAATAGGCGTGGGTGGTCTTTCTGTAGGTCTTCCTCTCGCTCCCAGGTGGCTTCATCCTCGGTATGGTGGATCCACTGAACCTTGCAAAACTTGATAACCTTGCTGCGGGTAACTCGGTTGGCAAACTCGAGAATCTTGACAGGTTTCCCCTCATAAGTTAGATCACTATCCAACTGAATTGCTTCCAGGGGCACTGTATCTCTCGAAGGGATATCGGCCATCTCAGCATGACATTTCTTCAACTGGGAAACGTGAAACACATCGTGAACTCCTGACAGTCCTTCGGATAACTCCAACTTGTAGGCCACTTCTCCCATCCGTTTCAAAACTTGGTATGGTCCTACAAATCTCGGGGCTAACTTTCCCTTAACTCCAAAGCGTTTAACTCCTCGTAGAGGTGAGACACGAAGATATGCTCTGTCTCCGATTTCATAGACTACTTCCTTGCATTTTGAATCTGAATAACTCTTTTGCCTGGACTAAGCTACCTTCAGTCTATCTCGAATCAACTTAACCTTCTCTTTAGACTCTTTGATCAAATTTGGTCCAAACAACTGATGGTCTCCAACTTCATCCCATATTGACAGTGTCCTGCACCTCCTTCCATACAAGGCTTTGAAAGGTGCCATCTTCAAACTGGCCTGGTAGATGTTGTTGTATGAGAACTCCGCGTAGGGCAAATTATCATCCCAACTAGATCCATAATCTAGCACACAAGCTCTCAACATGTCCTCCAGAATCTGATTGACCCTCTCGGTCTGTCCATCTGTCTGCGGATGAAAGGCTGTACTAAACTCTAGTCTGGTACCCAAAGTCTGGTGCAGCTGATTCCAAAACTTTGAAGTAAACTGGGTCCCTCTATCTGATACGATGGTCTTCGGAACTCCATGCAGACATACGATCCTGGTCATATATATCTTGGCCAACTTTGCACTTGTATAAATGGTTTTCACTGGGATAAAGTGGGCCACTTTGGTCAAACAGTCCACTACTACCCAGATAGAATCATATCCCGATTGGGTCCTGGGCAATCTGGTGATGAAATCCATGCCAAGCTTATCCCACTTCCATTCGGGTATCGGCATAGGCTGCAGTAACCCTGCTGGCTTCTGATGTTCTACCTTCACTCTCTGACATACATCACATACGGCTACATACTCGGCAATATCCTTCTTCATTCCTGTCCACCAGAAATGCTCCTTCAAATCCAAATACATCTTGGTGTTTCCTGGGTGTATCGAGTATGGCGAGTCATGAGCTTGATACGTCTCCGTCGTATCTACTTTCCCAAACACCATTGCCCTTGTTTTGGACTCTAACTTGCATGATTTGAATGGAACAAACCCGGACTGACGCTGTTTTCAGCAGAATTGCCATGGTGTTATTTTTGTGCAGAAATAAAAGTTCTCGGAATGACCTGAAAATGAACGAAGAATTATTTTGGAATTTATAAAAAATACTGGCAAAAGAATTAAGGCCAGGGGCCCACTCCCTGTCCATGAGGGTGGGGGACGCACCTGCCCCCTGGGCGCGTCCCCCTGCCTCGTGGGCCCCCTAGAGCTCCACCGACCTTAACTCCAACTCTATATATTCATGTTCGGGGAGAAAAAATTCAGGGAGAAGGATTCATCGCGTTTTACGATACGGAGCCGCCACCAAGCCCTAAACTCTCTCAGGAGGGCTGATCCAGAGTCCGTTCGGGGCTCCGGAGAGGGCAATACGTCGCCATCGTCATCATCAACCTTCCTCCATCACCAATTTCATGATGCTCATCGTAGTGCGTGAGTAATTCCATCATAGGCTTGCTGGACGGTGATGGGTTGGATGAGATTTATCATGTAATTGAGTTAGTTTTGTTAGGGTTTGATCCCTAGTATCTACTATGTTCTGAGATTAATGTTGCTATGACTTTGCTGTGCTTAATGCTTGTCACTAGGGCCCGAGTGCCATGATTTCAGATCTGAACCATCCGTTAGCTTAGCATGACGATCGTTTAGTTTGTTGCTATTGCTTTCTCCATAACTTATACATGTTCCTATGACTATGAGATCATGCAACTCCCGAATACCAGAGGAACACTTAGTGTGCTATCAAACATCACAACTTAACTGGGTGACTATAAAGATGCTCTACAGGTGTCCCCGATGGTGTTTGTTGAGTTGTGATACGTCTCCATTGTATCTACTTTTCCAAACACTTTTGACCTTGTTTTGGACACTAACTTGCATGATTTGAATGGAACTAACCCGGACTGACGCTGTTTTCACCAGAATTGCCATGGTGTTATTTTTGTGCAGAAATAGAAGTTCTCGGAATGACCTGAAACTTCACGGAGAATATTTTTGGAATATATAAAAAATACTGGCAAAAGAATCAACACAAGGGGGCCCACACCTTGTCCACGAGGGTGGGGGCGCACCCCCTATGTCATGGGCCCCCTGATGCTCCACCGACCTCAATTCCGACTCATATATTCATGTTCGGGGAGAGAAAAAATCAGAGAGGAGGATTCATCGCGTTTTACGATATGGAGCCGCCGCCAAGCCCTAATCTCTCTCGGGAGGGCTGACCTAGAGTCCGTCCGGGGCTCCGGAGAGGGGAATCCATCGCCATCATCATCATCAACCTTCCTCCATCACCAATTTCATGATGCTCACCGTCGTGCGTGAGTAATTCCATCGTAGGCTTGCTGGACGGTGATGGGTTGGATGAGATTATCATGTAATCGAGTTAGTTTTGTTAGGGTTTGATCCCTAGTATCCATTATGTTCTGAGATTGATGTTGCTATGACTTTGCTATGCTTAATGATTGTCACTAGGGCCCGAGTGTCATGATTTCAGATCTGAACCCATTATGTTTTTATGAATATATGTGAGTTCTTGATCCTATCTTGAAGTCAATAGTCACCTACTATGTGTTATGATTCGGTAACCCCGAAGTGACAATAATCGGGACCACTCCCGGTGATGACTATAGTTTGAGGAGTTCATGCATTCACTAAGTGTTAATGCTTTGGTCCGGTACTCTATTAAAAGGAGGCCTTAATATCCCTTAGTATCCAATAGGACCCCGCTGCCATGGGAGGGTAGGACAAAAGATGTTATGCAAGTTCTTTTCCATAAGCATGTATGACTATATTCAGAATACATGCCTACATTACATTGATGAACTGGAGCTAGTTCTGTGTCACCCTAGGTTATGACATTTACATGATCGATCGCATCCGGCATAATTCTCCATCATCGATCCAATGCCTACGAGCTTTCCATATATTGTTCTTTGCTTATTTATTTTTCCATTGCTACTATTACAATCACTATAAAACACCAAAACTATTACTTTGCTACCGTTACTTTTGCTACCATTACCACCACTATCATATTACTTTGCTACTAAATACTTTGCTGTAGATATTAAGTTATCCAGGTGTGGTTGAATTGACAACTCAGCTGCTAATACTTGAGAATATTCTTTGGCTCCCCTTGTGTCGAATCAATAAATTTGGGTTGAATACTCTACCCTCGAAAACTGTTGCGATCCCCTATACTTGTGGGTTATCAGAGCTTCCTGAAGTATTAACTTCCTGATCTCTGCATTATTGGGTACATAAACTATTGGGGAACGTAGTAATTTCAAAAATATTCCTACACACACAGGATCATGGTGATGCATAGCAACGAGAGGGGAGAGTGTGTCTATGTACCCTCGTAGACCGAAAGCGGAAGCATTAGCACAACATGGTTGATGTAGTCGTACGTCTTCACAATCCGACCGATCCAATTACTGAACGCACAGCACCTTCGAGTTCTGCACATGTTCAACTCGATGACGTCCCGCGAGCTCCGATCCAGCAAAGCTTCACAGGAGAGTTTCATCAGCACAACGGCGTGGTGACGGTGATGATGTTACTACCGACATAGGGCTTTGCCTAAGCACCGCTACGATATAACCAAGGTGGAATATGGTGGAGGGGGGCACCACACACGGCTGGAATAGATCAATAGATCAACTTGTGTGTCCTGGGGTGCCCCCTTCCCCCGTATATAAAGGAGCAAGGGGGAGGAGGCCGGCCCTAGGAGGGGCGCGCCAAGGGAGTAGGATTCCTACTCCTAGTAGGAGTAGGTTTCCTCCTTTCCTAGTCCAACTAGAAGAAGGGGGGAAAGGATGGAAGGTGTCGTGGGTTTGTCACGGCAGATGTCCTTGTGAAAGGACTTAGTTGTGGAGCCATCGCGATGGGTTAGCTTAAAGGGGTTAAACCGGACAAGGGGACACGGGAGTTTATACTAGTTCGGCCCCTTCGATGAAGGTAAAAGCCTACGTCTAGTTGTGATTGGTATTGCTAGGGTTTCGAAGGCCAGGGAGCGAATCCGCTTTGTCTGGCTTTCGAGTTGTTGTTGTCTGTCTCTAAACTGCGGCCAGGTCGTCCCTTTATATACATAGGTTGACGCCCGCTGGGCTACAGAGTCTCGAAGCCGGTTTAGAAACGTATCCGGTTCGGCATCTCTCTTTCTATCTTACTATACAAGTTACATGACTGGGCCGGTTTACATTTACATACTGCAACTCGCCTTTGGGCCCTCCGTAAAGCGCTAGCATGTTTACATCTTCATGGGCTTCTAATCTTCAAAGAGTCAACCCGGTTACCCAAGGCCGGTTTACCTCCAGTAGTAATATCCCCAACATTAGGCCCCAGATTGGTTTGAAATTGTTCATGTCAATCTTCCACACTTCAGAAAAAATCTTCTCTCTTGTCTTCGTTTTTGATCTTGTAAACCGCCGTGACGTCATAATTCAAAATTACGATAAACCGTCCTGACGTCATCCATCCGTTGATATCGGAGATTTCCTTCATTTAATATATATACAGTTGTCGAGGCGACACCTTTATTAACTTATCCATTTTTTGGACTCCTCAATTCCCACACTTGCCATTTTTCACTTTGCCTTATAAATAGGACCGAGGGGTCATTTTCACCGTTTCCCCCCGTGCCTCTTCGCATCGTCTTCTCCGCGCCGCTCAGCCTCTGGAACTCCGCCGCCACCGTCAACCGTCGTTTCTACTCCGACCTTGGCCGCTGCATCGCCCTGAACGCACCAGAGAACTGCGGCGCCCTTCTACTTCCTCACTAGCTCCGGTAAGTTCTCTGCTTTTTCCATCATAGATCTATTCTAGGGTTTCGATATTCCTCGCAGTTCTTCCGAAGTTCATCAGTGCTATTCTTCCATGTTCTTCCTTTAATAAATGGACACTTCATGCTTGATACATCTCTTACCGTACCTTACCTACCATGATCATCACAAATCTTTATGCGCAAACAACTGATCTGTTTGTCAAAAATTGCTTCAGTTCTGCACCCCTTCAAGATCCAATTATTTTTGCTTTTCTGTCTTATCTCTAGATCCGAAAGTTTTATACATCACTGTGAGATCTGTTTCTCCTCGCACCAATATAAGCGATTTGACATTGGATAAATAGTCTATGCCATTAGCCCTCTGATAAACCGAAGAGCATGTTACCTTCATAATTACGCTCCGGTTTAACAGTGTCTAATCAATCCTGTGCTAGCATTACCTTCTTTCTCATTATACTAGTCTCCGGGTTGTACCATTTATTATATCAGTACATTTCTTACTCCCTTGTCTCTTGTGTATGATCATGCATAATTTATAAACTGGCCTTTCATTTTCAGTTTGTTCGCTTTGCAATGGCCAAACAATTCACTGCCTGCAACTGGGCTCGTTCCCAGGTTACTGAGGCTTAACTGGATGAGATGGTTAGCATCGGCTCTCTGCCTAAGAAAACTGAGATCAAATGGCGAGCCCCAGGAACTGATAATCCTCCAACCCCAAGACAAGGCGAAGTTGTAATCTTTGTTGACCATATAAGTCGTGGTTTCAAACCGCTAGGGTCAAAATTTTATCGAGATGTGCTTGCCAGCTTCCAACTGCATCCACAAGATATTGGTCCCAATTCAGTCTCCAACTTATGCAATTTCCAAGTCTTTTGTGAAGCCTATTTACATGAAGAACCAACTGCAGAATTGTTCCGGGATTTCTTTCACTTAAACCGGCGCACGGAGTTTGTGAATGGCCCGAATACAGAGCTTGGTGGTGTTTTGATTCAAAAGCGGAAAGAAGTGGAATTTCCTCATGCCAAACACCATAGCCACCCAAAGGAATGGAACCAAACATGGTTCTATTGCAGAGACACTTCGCCTGAAGATGAGAATCCCCTCGCCGGCCTCCGAGATTATAGATTATCCAATACTCACCCAATGCCACAACGCCTGAACTCCTCAGAAAGGGCAAAATATGCTCCTCAAATCGCCAAGCTCCGGGCCTTTATGGCAAACGGTTTAACAGGTGTGGATTTTGTACGCTGTTGGATATCCTGGAGTATCTTGCCACTAAGCCAGCGTCCCGGTTTAATGTGCGAATATACCGGTGAGGTTGACGATCCTCAACGCCACTGCAACATCCAATTATCTGAGGAAGAAGTTACTAAAGGTGTAAAGAAGATTCTGAATGAATCGGAACTGGTCTGTAGTCAAACCGGCCTGAGTCCCTTCAACACCAAGAACAAACTGCCTGCTGTAAGCATTACACTTCCTCTTCATCTCTAATATCTTTGAATTATACAAGCTGTAACCCTTCTTCTTTATCTGTATAGGGTGATGACCCCTTCTGGAAACGGAAATCCATAGAGAAAGTGGCAAAGCCAACTGGAGACAAAGTGGCCAAGCCAACTGGAGACAAAGTGGCCAAGCCAACCCGCCCGAAGACCAAAGCCGTAAAACGGACGTCAAAGCGGAAAACGGCTGTCCGGATTAATATGGAGCTTGATGATGATACTGATGACCCAGAAGATGAGGTAGAACTTGACTCACTTGGCTCTCTTTTTATGCATCTTGTTAACAATGATCTTCCTCAGGAGGAGGCCGAAGCTAGTCAGGCTGAGGACGTAGAGGTAATTACCCTTTCCTCTGGTTCAGACTCTATGCCAACACAAAAACCTCGCCAAACAATCCGGAAAGTAAGCTTTTCTCATCGTCTTTCTCACTTGGATCCAACATTTATTTTGAAGACTCAACAGCATGAGGCTCACCGGACAACTCGGCACTGGTCATCCTGTCATTTTGGCTCAGCATAGTGCCAAAGAAGAGCAAATTGCCATGGATAAAGGTAAATGGAGCAGCGATTTATCAAACTATGCTCATCTTAACGCTGATGAGCTTCATTCCGGCTTCTTGAACCATCTGCACTCAAACCAGGATTACGAAGCCGGTTTGGTGAATTTGATGAAAGAACGATATGAGGTAAATTCTTCTCCCTTGCACATTGATTTATAGCTGAAATACTATTCCAAGTAGCCCCCAAGAGCCGTTTTATGATTGTCAATCATAAACCGGGTCTTTGTAACACTTTAAGCATCCCATCATTAACCATTGCCAAGGCGTGTCTTCAATCATAGATAAAACTCATATTTGAAAAATGAGATAACATTCTGTAGCATAGCCCCCAAAGGCCGGTTTAACTTGGCAAGTTAATCCGGTTTTTAATCCACACCGCCAGTTTAGAACAAACGTACATTAGCCCCCAAGTGTCAAGGATAATGCTTGCATTGTTCTGGAGACTTGCATAGAAGGTAGTATTTGAGAGCAAATAAGCATTAGCCCCCAAGTATGAAGTGGATAACTTGTTATATGCTTTATACTTAGTGCATATATATGTTGTTTTGTTGAAGATACCTTCAATGTTGCAGGCTGAACTGAGAAGCAAAGATGCCAAAAACTCTGACTTGCAAGAAAATGTGAAATCGCAACAAGCCAAAGCTGCAAAAGCCAAAGAGGAGCTGACCCAGGCCCTGGCCGGAATGGAAAAATTGAAAGAATACTTCAATCAAGATCATGCTGCATGGGAGACCGAAAAAGCTGGTTTAACCAAAAGAGCCGTAGATGCCGAGGAAGCCCTGAAACCGGTGGCTGGAGAACTAGCCGGTTTGAAGCGCCAAATCAACGCTATGACCTTTGCTATCTTTGGTAAATATCTGCTTATGTATGTTGCATCAGTCAATGAATCTTAAAACTGACCATGATGTGGAAAAAATCTTTGTCAGGAACTCGGATCACTCATCTTGGTGCAGATATACGGATGAAGCTCAAAGCGGCATACACATTGGTTGAGCAGCTATACTCTGGATCTCAGCGAGCCATTAGTACAGCAGCTTATAACAAACCGGCACCAATGTTGATTAAGGAAACCCTTGAGAAGCTGGGCATGTTACCGGCGCGTATTGCCGAGTTGAAAAGAGCCGCTGCAAGAGCCGGAGCATTAACTGCCCTTATTCGAGCCAAGGCCTGGATTCTAGATCTTGAAGCGAAGGATATCATTAAAGGGTATCCAGGCGTTAAAGAAGACGGTTCAAACTTTGACAATGATGATCTTCGGCGGTTGACCAAACAGATGCGGCCAGCGGCCAGCAAATTAGCTGAAGACACCGATTTGTCCCATTTTCAACCGTTTTATGATGCAGAAGGGAAAAGACAGCCAGCTGAGATCCATGAAGTCAAAGAACTTGTGCCTCCGATTCGTAAGCACACTTATGCCCCTGATATTAACCCTTCTGATCTAATCCATGAAGAAGCAGTATTCCGAGCTTTAACCGGAATCGATTGGTCAACGGCTGATTTCCAGCGGCTGGGGAGGGATGAAGAAGTGCGTGCACCAACTGATCCGCAACCGTCAAACCGTCGTGATGAAGAGTCCTGATCCGGTCGCCAGTTTATATGGCTACTGTGAAAAACAATGGCACTGTTGAGCCGCTTTAAAGCTTCATGTAATAGGATAGCTGAAACTTTGTTTATCTGCCATGCCATCGAGCATGCTTCATATCCCTTTGTGACAATCTGTGCCGCCCTTCAGGATTTATTTTATGCATAGTCTATTGTAACGCCCCAGATATTATTTCCATATTTGTATCCAACTCTTGCCGTCTCCGGCGCTAAGTTATATTTATTTCTCGGGTTTGGGTCTTTGTCTCCGTGTGTTGTTTTCTTTTTCGTGCATCCCTTATCATGTGTTCACGTGCATTGCTTTTGCATACATGTTCATCTCATGCATTCGAGCATTTTCCCCGTTGTCCGTTTTGCAATCCGGCGTTCCGTTCTCCTCCGGTGGTCATTTCTACCTTTCTTTCTTGTGTGGGGTTTAAACATTTCCGGATTGGACCGAGTCTTGCCAAGCGGCCTTGGTTTACTACCGGTAGACCGCCTGTCAAGTTTCGGGTCATTTGGACTTCGTTTGATACTCCAACGGTTAACCGAGGGACCGAAAAGGCCTCGTGTGTGTTGCAGCCCAACACCCCCCAAATTTGGCCCAAAACCCACCAAACTCTGCTCCATGTCCTAGAGCGTTCGATCACGATCGTGTGGGCGAAAACCGCACCTCATTTGGACTCTCCTAGCTCCACTTATGCCTATATATACACCCCTCCGTTTTCGGATCTCTCCCTCTCCCCGAAACCCTAGTTCAAAAAAAAACATCTCCGCGCCGAGCCGGACACGTCCGACCCGGCCGGACATTTCTCCGCCGCCACTCCCGCGCCGCCACGTGGCACCGGACCACATCCCCGCCGCCAGGCCCGGGAGGCCCGTGGCCGGCCCCCGAGGCCCACGCCGCCGCCCAGCGCCTCCTCGCGCCTCGCGCCGCTGCCTCTCCTCCGCGCCACCGCACGCCGGCGGCCGCCGCCGCCACCGAGCCCGGCTGCTGCCGCCGCCGCCTCGCCGGGACGACGCGGGCCGCGCCCCACGCCGCCGCGGGCTGCCGGCGCCGCCCCGCCGCCTCCACGTCGTCCTCTCCTCCGGCCCCGGCCTCTCCCCGCTGCTCCGGCCGCCGTCCCCACCATTTCCGGCAAGTCCCCGGTGCACCTCGGCTTCCGTGCTCCGGCGGTGAACAGTAACCGCGAGATCTGGATCCAGATCTGATTTCGAACGGTTGACTTTTATCCTCGAAACCCTAGTTTTTTTTATGCTACCTTTGACTGCTTGTATCTCCGCAACCGTAGCTCCGTTTGGGGCGTATGATATATCAAAATGTTCGCCTCGACATGTACATCATTTCTTTCCATTGCATCATTTGCATTTGAGGTCATCTTGATACCCAAAATGCTGTTAGAAGGAGGCTTCGTGAGTTAAATTGCAGATCCGTTAGTTCATCTTGCACTTTTGTCATTTTTGCTATATTTAATCCGTGCATGATATGCCTGTGCCCCTTTGGGATGTATTGTGAAGCATTTTGTCTTCTTTCCAGAGGTGCCACCCATGCATTTTTAGGGTGTGTGTGTTGTCTTGTGCAAGCTTGCGAAGAGAGGTACCTGAGATTGCAGATTTCAGGGACTTAGTGATTTTCGCTAAGTCTGGGATATTTTAGTTCATGATGCTATATGTCCAGCTTGTTTCCTAGTGATACGTGCCTCTTTTGAGGATGATCAGTAAGGGAGTTTTGATATTTATGTCATGCTCTATCCATCCATGTCTTTGTTGGCATTTGTGGAGTGATCTAGGTTGACTCAATCGAGCTCAACTTTTGCTTCGTTGTTAATCTGGGCAGATCGTCAACTTGTTTGCGATTTCGCCGATGCTACCGTTAGTGTTCCATGCATGCTATGCCTTCGTTCTTGCCATGTGTAGCTAGCACTTTGTGCCTTCTTGATGGTTATATGCTTCCCTTGCCATGACTTGCACCATGGTGAGTGCATCGAGCTCGTTTACATGCCTTCGTGAGTTAAATTTCAGCATGTCTCAGTTTTCACTAAGTCTGAAAACTGATTGTGTTCGAGCAATGTTCGTGAGCTCGGTAGAGTATTTTGTGAACCCTTTTGGCCCCAGGTCACTTTGAATGTTTTTTAAAGCTTGTTGAGTAGCTCCATGCCATGTTCTTACTTGTCATGTTCAGGTTTTCTATCATATTGTTTTGCTGCTCCGAAGAGAGCATCGTGATCTGAAATTTCAGACTAGTGTTGATTTCACTAAGTCTGAAATCTGTTTTGCATTTGCGTTTTAGCCATGCTTGTTTGAACCTCTTAATGGATGAATTTGCCTATGGCTCAGTGCTAGTGTTTTGGCAACCATCTTGTGTATATCACTGCCATGTATTTTGTTTTCATGTTTGGTGGCTGTAGCATGTTCATTTCGTTGCATTTAGATGCCTACTTGCTGTAAATCGCAGACCGGTGTCATATCTTAAAACGCTTGCCATTTCCAAACCGTAGCTCCGATTCCTATGATCTTTATATCGTTTTCAAGCGATTTCATCCCCTCTATCCAGTGGCACACTTGGTTTTCCAAGTTGAGGCCAGGTTCATGCATTTCCTGTCATATCTTACATTTTGCATCCCGCATCGCATCCCGCATAGCATATCGTCATTTCATCATATTGCTTGGTCTTGCCCGTGGTTGATTGTGTCCTTGTTGCTTGTTTGTCTTTGGGTAGAGCCGGGAGACGAGTTCGCTACCGAGGAGCCCGTTGAGTTTGCTTGTGAGGATCCAGTCAACTCTGACAACTGTGCAGGCAAGATGATCATACCCTCGAAATCACTACTATCTTTGCTATGCTAGTTTGCTCGCTCTTTTGCTTTGCCACTGCTACGATGCCTACCTTTTGCTTGTCAGCCTCCCAATTGCCATGTTGAACCTCTAACCCACCATTGTCCTAGCAAACCATTGATTGGCTATGTTACCGCTTGCTCAACCTTCTTATAGCGTTGTTAGTTGCAGGTGAAGATTGGAGCCGTTCCTTGTTGGAACATTTATTTACTTGTTGGGATATCATTATATTGCTATGTTATCTTAATGCATCTATATACTTGGCAAAGGGTGGAAGGCTCGGCCTCTCGCCTAGTGTTTTGTTCCACTCTTGCCGCCCTAGTTTCCGTCATATCGGTGTTATGTTCCCGGATTGTTGCGTCCCTTACACGGTTGGGCTATAATGGGAACCCCTTGATAGTTCGTCTTGATTAAAGCTTTTCCAGCAATGCCCAACATTGGTTTTACCATTTGCCACCTAGCCTCTTTTCCCTTGGGTTTCCGGAGCCCGAGGGTCATCGTATTTTAGCCCCCTTGGGCCAGTGCTCCCTCTGAGTGTTGGTCCGAACTGAGCTGCCTGCGGGGCCACCTCGGGGAAACTTGAGGGTTGGTTTTACTCGTAGCTAGTCTCATCTGAGTGTGCCCTGAGAAAGAGATATGTGCAGCTCCTATCGGGATTTGTCGGCACATTCGGGCGGTGTTGCTGGACTTGTTTTAACCTGTCGAATCATCTTGTTGTACCGAGATACCGAGTCTGATCGGTGTGTCTTGGGTGGAGGTCTATTCCTTCGTTGACAGTGAGAGCTTGTTATGGGCTAAGTTGGGACCCCCCCTGCAGGGATTGATCTTTCGAAAGCCGTGCCCGCGGTTATGGGCGGATGGGAATTTGTTAATGTCCGGTTGTAGATGACTTGAACTAAACTTAATTAAAATGAATCAACCGTGTGTGTTACCGTGATGGCCCCTTCTCGGCGGAGTCCGGGAAGTGGACACGGTGTTGGAGTTATGCTTGCGCAGGATGTTCCTTTAACTTCTCGCTCGTGCTTCGCCTTCTCTTCTCGCTCTCTTTCGCGTATAAGTTAGCCACCACATATGCTAGTCGCTTGCTGCAACTCCACATATATTTGCCTTATTCATTCCTATGAGCTTAAATAGTCTTGATCGCGTGGGTGTGAGATTGCTGAGTCCCTGTGGCTCACAGATACTACAACTCCAGATGCAGGTCCAGGTGATTCTGCTCCAGTTGACGATTACGAGCTCAGGTGGGAGTTCGACGAGGACTCTCAGCGATACTACGTGTCCTTTCCAGATGATCAGTAGTGGTGCCTAGTTGGGGTTATCGATTCAGGACCTTGTCGCATGTTGGGGGTCTTTTTTTCTATTTTGGCGCCGTAGTCGGGCCATGAGTGTTTGTTTGATGGATGTTATTTATGTACTCTGATGTGACGTGGCGAGTGTAAGCCAACTATGATATCTTCCCCTTTTATTATATATATTACATGGGATGTTGTAATGATTGCCTGACTTGCGACATTGCTTTCAATGCGGTTATGCCTCTAAGTCGTGCCTCGACACGTGGGAGCTATAGCCGCATCGAGGGCGTTACAAGTTGGTAATCAGAGCCTTCCCCGACCTTAGGAGCCCCATTGCTTGATCGTTTTTAGCGGCCGAGTTGTGTCTAGAAAAATGTTTTGAGTCCTTAGGAATTATATATCGGAGAGCTTAGGAATTCTTTTTACTTCCCAGTCTCCTCATCGCTCTGGTAAGGCATCCTAGCGTAGAGTTTTGACTCTTCTCTTCTCAAATTTCACTAAAAAATTTTTAGGATCACGCGAGTATCTTGGTTTTGTTCCGATGGTTTTGTGACGAGAACATTGTTCTTGGTGCCTCCTGTCTTTAGGGGTTGTGGCAGTGTCCCGGGGAGTTGAGCTCCGAGGTGTTGTCGTCACAATTTTATCGTTGCAATTCTGGTATACTTGAGATATGTTCGCCGACATCGAAAATCTCTTTTATGCAGTTCGTTGGTGAGATAACCTCGACGCCACCCAGTACTGGGGCGGGAGTTCGGGAGTATCGCCATAACTTGTATAACGGATGCTTTTCGAAGGTTGAGGTAGATGGTTTCCGAAGTTTTCTTGGTTATGTGTTGAAGGATGGATACAGCTGGATGTAGGATTTGATAGTTTGGGTGAGATATTGTGCTTCCCCTGTATCCCCAACACCTGATTGCATAACCGGAAAGGTTCGGGAGTTTCATAGGTGGGAATTCTAGTAGCTCTAGTTCTTCTTCCACGGATATCGGTTTGAGATTACCGATTATTCGTTCTTGATCCGTACCTTGTTGATTTATTTCTCTACCTTAATTCTCGTGGCTTCGCAATTTATGGATATGTGATCATTTGAAGAGGAATGCATTCGTTCATTTTGTTCGGATGTGAAGACTATATGTTGCAATTTTCATTCCGTTGAATTCAGCTTCTATATTGTTGTCTATCTATGTGCTAATGGTGGTCAACCTGTTCAGGATGGCTCCTCCAACGCGCACCACTCCGAATCCTAATCCGCCTCCACCTCCGCCTCCTCCGGAAGCGTGGCAAGCTGTGATGGCCGCTACTAATGCAAACACACAGTTGATCATGCAAATCCTCCAAGAGCGCAATCAAGGCAGTCAAGGGAATCAAGGCCACAATCAGCACCACTTTGCTACTCTGAACCAGTTCCTCGCAAATGGTCCAAAGACGTTCAGCGGTTGTGTTGAGGCTACCGACGCTGACGATTGGCTAGTGGATCTGGGCAAGCATTTTGAATGCAGCAACGTAAGGCCTGAAAATTTCGTCAAGTTCGCTTCTTTCCAGCTCAAAGATCAGGCTGCAGAGTGGTTCCAGCAGTACAAGGATTCCAGAGGCCAGAAGCTCGCCCGTTTTGCCAAGCAGGATGTTCCTGATGAGAAGAGTATGATCTATCAGTTCAGGGGTGGTCTTCGTGAGGAAATTCAGCTCGCTCTTGTCCTCTTTGAGCCGTTGAGATACGATGAGTTCTACAACATGGCACTGAAGCAAGAGGCTGCTCAGATGAGATGTGATGCTTCCAGGAAGCGTGCCAGAGATATTACTCCGTCTTCCTCTACTCAAGTGGTCAAGCAGCAGAAGTATTGGCTTCCTCCTCCTCCGTTCCGTCAGCCATATCAGCAGAAGAGCAAAGGTGGCAGTGGTTTCTCCCACCCACCCAACCCAGGCTTTCAGAACAAGGCTTCGTCTCAAGCTCCAAGATCGAGTGCTCCGTATCACCGTCCGCTTTCAGAGGTCACGTGCAACAAGTGCCAACAGAAGGGTCACTATGCCAACAAGTGTACCAACCAGAGGCGTCTTCCTCCTCCTCCTCCTGTCAGATCGGCAAGTACAGCGGTGGTCAAGCACAATCCCAAGCACGCCAAGGTCAATATGGTGAATGCGGCTCAGGCAGAGGATTCTTCAGATGTGATCATGGGTAACCTTCATGTTAATGATATTCCTGCAAAAGTTCTTTTTGACTCTGGTGCATCGCATTCCTTCATGTCATTTCCATTTGCATCGGAGAACAATTTTAGCACTAGGGCATTACCTAGAGCTATGCAAGTCGTCTCTCCAACTAAGCGACTAAGTTCCAGTATGGAGGTGCCGGATATTTCAATCTTGATGGGCGATTTCAAGTTTCTTGCTTCTCCTATGGTTCTTGGCAACTCCGATATCGATCTTATTCTCGGGATGGACTGGCTCTCTAAGCATAAAGCTCAGCTTGATTGTGCAGCCAGGCAGATTCAACTGACTCATTCGTCTGAGGAGGTCATTGTCTTTGCCGCTCGGGATAATTCCGTCCGGTTGTTTTCTCTCAATGAGAAGGGTGAATTGGATGCTATTTCGCAGATTCCGGTTGTTTGTGAGTATCAAGACGTCTTTCCAGAAGAGCTTCCAGGGATGCCTCCGCACTGGCCAGTTGAATTTGTTATTGAACTTGAGCCCGGTACGGAACCTGTGTGCAAACGTCCTTACAAGCTCGGCCCCGAAGAGTTGAAGGAGTTGAAGAAACAACTCGATGAGCAAGAAAGATTGGGTCTCATTCGGCCTAGTACTTCTCCGTGGGGTTGTGGTGTTCTTTTTGTGAAGAAGAAGGATGGATCGGTACTCGTCGCTTCGATATCAAAGGGAAGCTTGCCCCTAGATACGTGGGACCTTTCAAGATTGTCAGCAAGAGAGGCGACCTCGCCTATCAACTCGAGCTTCCTTCAAACTTTGCAAATGTTCATGATGTGTTCCATGTCTCTCAGCTTCGAAAGTGCTTCAAGACTCCTGACCGCACCGTCAACTTCGAGGACATTGAGCTCCAAGAAGATCTCTCTTATCGTGAGAACCCAGTTGCTATTCTCGAAGAGACTGAACGCAAGACTCGCAACAAGTCAATCAAATTTCTCAAAGTCAAGTGGTCACACCATTCCGACCGTGAAGCTACCTGGGAACGCGAGGATCACCTCCGTTCTGAGTACCCAGAGTTCTTTCAGTCCTAGATCTCGGGACGAGATCTTTTCGTAGTGGTGGAGTGTTGTAACGCCCCAGATATATTTTCCATATTTGTATCCAACTCTTGCCGTCTCCGGCGCTAAGTTATATTTATTTCTCGGGTTTGGGTCTTTGTCTCCGTGTGTTGTTTTCTTTTTCGTGCATCCCTTATCATGTGTTCACGTGCATTGCTTTTGCATACATGTTCATCTCATGCATTCGAGCATTTTCCCCGTTGTCCGTTTTGCAATCCGGCGTTCCGTTCTCCTCCGGTGGTCATTTCTACCTTTCTTTCTTGTGTGGGGTTTAAACATTTCCGGATTGGACCGAGTCTTGCCAAGCGGCCTTGGTTTACTACCGGTAGACCGCCTGTCAAGTTTCGGGTCATTTGGACTTCGTTTGATACTCCAACGGTTAACCGAGGGACCGAAAAGGCCTCGTGTGTGTTGCAGCCCAACACCCCCCAAATTTGGCCCAAAACCCACCAAACTCTGCTCCATGTCCTAGAGCGTTCGATCACGATCGTGTGGGCGAAAACCGCACCTCATTTGGACTCTCCTAGCTCCACTTATGCCTATATATACACCCCTCCGTTTTCGGATCTCTCCCTCTCCCCGAAACCCTAGTTCAAAAAAAAAAAACATCTCCGCGCCGAGCCGGACACGTCCGACCCG
>NC_041384.1:96635077-96636428 GCF_002162155.2 Triticum dicoccoides
GGTTGTTTTCTCTCAATGAGAAGGGTGAATTGGATGCTATTTCGCAGATTCCGGTTGTTTGTGAGTATCAAGACGTCTTTCCAGAAGAGCTTCCAGGGATGCCTCCGCACCGGCCAGTTGAATTTGTTATTGAACTTGAGCCCGGTACGGAACCTGTGTGCAAACGTCCTTACAAGCTCGGCCCCGAAGAGTTGAAGGAGTTGAAGAAACAACTCGATGAGCAAGAAAGATTGGGTCTCATTCGGCCTAGTACTTCTCCGTGGGGTTGTGGTGTTCTTTTTGTGAAGAAGAAGGATGGATCGGTACTCGTCGCTTCGATATCAAAGGGAAGCTTGCCCCTAGATACGTGGGACCTTTCAAGATTGTCAGCAAGAGAGGCGACCTCGCCTATCAACTCGAGCTTCCTTCAAACTTTGCAAATGTTCATGATGTGTTCCATGTCTCTCAGCTTCGAAAGTGCTTCAAGACTCCTGACCGCACCGTCAACTTCAAGGACATTGAGCTCCAAGAAGATCTCTCTTATCGTGAGCACCCAGTTGCTATTCTCGAAGAGACTGAACGCAAGACTCGCAACAAGTCAATCAAATTTCTCAAAGTCAAGTGGTCACACCATTCCGACCGTGAAGCTACCTGGGAACGCGAGGATCACCTCCGTTCTGAGTACCCGGAGTTCTTTCAGTCCTAGATCTCGGGACGAGATCTTTTCGTAGTGGTGGAGTGTTGTAACGCCCCAGATATATTTTCCATATTTGTGTCCAACTCTTGCCGTCTCCGGCGCTAAGTTATATTTATTTCTCGGGTTTGGGTCTTTGTCTCCGTGTGTTGTTTTCTTTTTCGTGCATCCCTTATCATGTGTTCACGTGCATTGCTTTTGCATACATGTTCATCTCATGCATTCGAGCATTTTCCCCGTTGTCCGTTTTGCAATCCGGCGTTCCGTTCTCCTCCGGTGGTTATTTCTACCTTTCTTTCTTGTGTGGGGTTTAAACATTTCCGGATTGGACCGAGTCTTGCCAAGCGGCCTTGGTTTACTACCGGTAGACCGCCTGTCAAGTTTCGGGTCATTTGGACTTCGTTTGATACTCCAACGGTTAACCGAGGGACCGAAAAGGCCTCGTGTGTGTTGCAGCCCAACACCCCCCAAATTTGGCCCAAAACCCACCAAACTCTGCTCCATGTCCTAGAGCGTTCGATCACGATCGTGTGGGCGAAAACCGCACCTCATTTGGACTCTCCTAGCTCCACTTATGCCTATATATACACCCCTCCGTTTTCGGATCTCTCCCTCTCCCCGAAACCCTAGTTCAAAAAAAAAAAACATCTCCGCGCCGAGCCGGACACGTCCGACCCG
>NC_041384.1:96638915-96664452 GCF_002162155.2 Triticum dicoccoides
GCATCCCGCATAGCATATCGTCATTTCATCATATTGCTTGGTCTTGCCCGTGGTTGATTGTGTCCTTGTTGCTTGTTTGTCTTTGGGTAGAGCCGGGAGACGAGTTCGCTACCGAGGAGCCCGTTGAGTTTGCTTGTGAGGATCCAGTCAACTCTGACAACTGTGCAGGCAAGATGATCATACCCTCGAAATCACTACTATCTTTGCTATGCTAGTTTGCTCGCTCTTTTGCTTTGCCACTGCTACGATGCCTACCTTTTGCTTGTCAGCCTCCCAATTGCCATGTTGAACCTCTAACCCACCATTGTCCTAGCAAACCATTGATTGGCTATGTTACCGCTTGCTCAGCCTTCTTATAGCGTTGTTAGTTGCAGGTGAAGATTGGAGCCGTTCCTTGTTGGAACATTTATTTACTTGTTGGGATATCATTATATTGCTATGTTATCTTAATGCATCTATATACTTGGCAAAGTGTGGAAGGCTCGGCCTCTCGCCTAGTGTTTTGTTCCACTCTTGCCGCCCTAGTTTCCGTCATATCGGTGTTATGTTCCCGGATTGTTGCGTCCCTTACACGGTTGGGCTATAATGGGAACCCCTTGATAGTTCGTCTTGATTAAAGCTTTTCCAGCAATGCCCAACATTGGTTTTACCATTTGCCACCTAGCCTCTTTTCCCTTGGGTTTCCGGAGCCCGAGGGTCATCGTATTTTAGCCCCCTTGGGCCAGTGCTCCCTCTGAGTGTTGGTCCGAACTGAGCTGCCTGCGGGGCCACCTCGGGGAAACTTGAGGGTTGGTTTTACTCGTAGCTAGTCTCATCTGAGTGTGCCCTGAGAAAGAGATATGTGCAGCTCCTATCGGGATTTGTCGGCACATTCGGGCGGTGTTGCTGGACTTGTTTTAACCTGTCGAATCATCTTGTTGTACCGAGATACCGAGTCTGATCGGTGTGTCTTGGGTGGAGGTCTATTCCTTCGTTGACAGTGAGAGCTTGTTATGGGCTAAGTTGGGACCCCCCCTGCAGGGATTGATCTTTCGAAAGCCGTGCCCGCGGTTATGGGCGGATGGGAATTTGTTAATGTCCGGTTGTAGATGACTTGAACTAAACTTAATTAAAATGAATCAACCGTGTGTGTTACCGTGATGGCCCCTTCTCGGCGGAGTCCGGGAAGTGGACACGGTGTTGGAGTTATGCTTGCGCAGGATGTTCCTTTAACTTCTCGCTCGTGCTTCGCCTTCTCTTCTCGCTCTCTTTCGCGTATAAGTTAGCCACCACATATGCTAGTCGCTTGCTGCAACTCCACATATATTTGCCTTATTCATTCCTATGAGCTTAAATAGTCTTGATCGCGTGGGTGTGAGATTGCTGAGTCCCTGTGGCTCACAGATACTACAACTCCAGATGCAGGTCCAGGTGATTCTGCTCCAGTTGACGATTACGAGCTCAGGTGGGAGTTCGACGAGGACTCTCAGCGATACTACGTGTCCTTTCCAGATGATCAGTAGTGGTGCCTAGTTGGGGTTATCGATTCAGGACCTTGTCGCATGTTGGGGGTCTTATTTTCTATTTTGGCGCCGTAGTCGGGCCATGAGTGTTTGTTTGATGGATGTTATTTATGTACTCTGATGTGACGTGGCGAGTGTAAGCCAACTATGATATCTTCCCCTTTTATTATATATATTACATGGGATGTTGTAATGATTGCCTGACTTGCGACATTGCTTTCAATGCGGTTATGCCTCTAAGTCGTGCCTCGACACGTGGGAGCTATAGCCGCATCGAGGGCGTTACATCTATGATGACTTGCCTTCCTGGGTACAAAAAACTTAAAAGTGTCTAGCGGTTTACCGCTAAACATGTCATAATATCCAAGAAGTATATAGTACTTGAGCTGAATAATCAAGTGTTTGTACAAAAAATAATGTACAGAACATACCTCATTGAGTGAGAAAACGTGTATACAGCAAAGGTGTTTAACACCAACCCGATACGTTTGATAATCTCATCCTCAAAATGTCGGTCTATCTATTAAATCAGACCGGTATACCTACCGGATTTTCTTTATAACACTGGTGATTTAGTCAAACCATACCGGGTCAGTGACCACCGGTTTATAACTGATCATGAGCCAACAGCTGGTGGTTGGAAAGCAACCGGATCAAGGATGCCGGTTTATCAAAAAATACTTATGATTGTCAACAAACAAAATGCAAATAGGAAAATATGCGAGGCTTTTTACGAGCTGCCAGGCTCCAAATCGAGGCTTTTCATGGGCTGCCAGGCCTCTGAGTTAAACCATTTAACAAAGCCTTTTAAGATGGGCCTCCAATTAACCAATCACCATTTTAACTATGACAAGTTCAGGGTCTGTAAAAGATTGACTTGTCAAACGTTCGATGGGTCATGCCAGGATTACCTGGATAGGAGTGGCTTACTTGATGAAGGCAGGTTAACCCAGGGTTTTAGGTGAATACACCAGGCTTCCAAGCCGTGGCTTGATAGCCAATTACGAGGGTCCTGTCAAACTCTTTATTGCTTTGCAAAAAAAGAGCCCCCAAGTAACTTTGTGAGCGATGCTCAGCGTGTGCCTATGTTTGAGTTTGTACAATGCACAATACTCTCTTTGGCTCCACAAATTTGTCCTTGTGTGGCTGAAAAGCCTATCAAGATGTGTAGCTGTGGTTCAAACATGACCAAGCCCCCTAGTGATTTTCTTTATCTTTATGCAGTTGCTAAATCCGGTTTAACAAAGACTCCGCTTTGACCGTTAACTTGTAAAAGCACACATATGATATAAGAAAGAACAGATACCCCGCTTATAATGGAGGCTCCAGTTTATTATATGGTATATACACTATCATAAATATGTACAGGTGAAAAAGCCTATGGCTTCAAGTATAGTAAGGCCGAAGGAGAGCTATGTTCCATGGCCGCTTTGTCTCCTCCTCTGATTGACATGAGTCTTCATGCTCTCGAACATCAATGAGGTAGTAGGATCGGTTGTGCAGATTTTTGCTGACCACAAAGGGTCCTTCCCAAGGGGGGGGATAACTTATGCATATCAGTCTGATCCTGGATGAGCCGGAGCACCAAATCACCTTCTTGAAAGGTTCTAGTTTTAACCCGGTGGCTGTGATAACATCGAAGATCTTGTTGATAAATCGCCGAACGCGCTGCTGCAAGATCCCGCTCTTCATCCAACAGGTCCAGAGAATCCTGACGTGCCTTCTCATTATCAGCTTCAACATAAGTTGCCACACGGGGCGAATCGTGACGGATGTCACTAGGAAGAACCGCCTCTGCTCCATAAACCATGAAGAAAGGCGTGTAACCCGTAGACCTATTGGGTGTGGTGTTGATGCTCCATAACACAGAAGGTAGCTCTTCGACCCAACAACCCGGTGTCAGCTTTAAGGGAACCATAAGCCTTGGTTTGATACCCCGCAAAATTTCTTGATTTGCCCTTTCCGCTTGACCATTAGATTGGGGGTGAGCCACTGATGCTAGATCAAGCCGGATGTGCTCACGTTGACAGAATTCTTCCATCTCTCCCTTTGACAAGTTTGTGCCATTATCTGTTATAATGCTATGTGGAAAGCCAAACCGGAATATCACCTTTTTGATGAATTGAACCGCTGTGGCTGCATCACATTTGCTGACTGTATCTGCCTCTACCTATTTAGTGAATTTATCAACTGCTACTAACAGATGGGTCTTCTTGTCCTTGGAGCGCTTGAAGGGTCCAACCATATCCAGCCCCCAAGTGGCAAACGGCCACGTAATTGGAATCATCCACAACTCTTGAGCCGGAACATGCGCACGGCGGGCAAACTTTTGACATCCATCACATCTTTTGACCAAATCCTCCGCATCAGCATGCACCGTCAACCAGTAAAAACTGTGGCGAAAAGCTTTAGCCACCAATGACTTTGAACCGACGTGATGACTGCAATCCCCTTCATGAATTTCTTGCAAAATCTCACAACCTTCTTGAGGAGAAATGCATCATTGAATTGCTCCTGAAACACTGCAATGATGTAACTCCCCGTTTAGTATGGTCATGGACTTGGAACACCGGATTATCTGTCGGGCCAACATTTTCTCAACTGGTAACTCGCCCCGGTTCATGTAATCTAGATATGGGATCGTCCAATCCGGTATGGCATGCAAAGCTGCCACCAATTGAGCCTCCGAATCAGGAACAACCAAATCTTCTTCGGTTGGTATTTTGACTGACGGATTGTGCAACACATCAAGAAAGACATTGGGCGGAACCGGTTTACGTTGGGAACCAAGACGACTTAAAGCGTCCGCCGCTTCATTCTTCCGCCGGTCTATATGGTCCACCTGATAACCTTTAAAGTGACCAGCCACTGTGTCCACCTCTCGCCGATATGCAGCCATGAGTGGGTCCTTAGGATCCCAAGTGCCAGACACTTGCTGAGCCACTAGATCTGAATCGCCGAAGCACTTAACCCGGCTCAAATTCATCTCTTTAGCCATCCGAAGACCGTGGAGTAAGGCCTCATATTCAGCTGCATTGTTAGTACAAGGGAACATTAAACGGAGGACATAACAAAACTTATCACCTCGTGGGGAAGTTAATACGACTCCAGCCCCTGAACCCTCTAGCTGTCTGGACCCATCAAAATGAATAGTCCAATATGTATTATCTGGTTTCCCCTCAGGTGCCTGTAGTTCCATCCAATCGTTCATGAAATCTACGAGTGCCTGGCACTTGATCGCCGTGCGGGGTATATATCTGAGCCCGTGGGGTCCAAGCTCAATGGCCCACTTGGCAATCCGGCCAGTTGCCTCTCTGTTTGAATGATGTCACCCAGAGGAGCTGAACTGACTATTGTGATAGGATGGCCCTGAAAATAGTGTTTGAGCTTCCGGCTTGCCATAAACACCCCATACACCAGTTTCTGCCAATGCGGATACCTATGCTTTGACTCAATAAGCACGTCACTGATATAATAAACCAGCCATTGAACCGGATACTCTTTGCCAGGCTCTTTGTGCTCTACCACAATGGCTACACTGACAGCCCAGGCATTAGCAGCCACATATAATAATAAGGGCTCTTTATCGATCGGTGCTGCCAGTACGGGCTATTCCATGAGTTGTTTCTTCAGATCTTCAAACGCCTTATCAGCTGCTTCACTCCAGACAAAGTTATCCGTTTTCTTGAGCATCTGATATAAAGGAATGGCCTTCTCTCCAAGGCGGCTGATAAACCGGCTCAAAGCTGTAATCCGGCCGGCTAGACGTTGCACATTGTTAATACACGCCGGTTTAGCCAAGGACGTAACCGTTGCAATCTTTTCCGGAGCTTGCCTGCCGGGACACCGAAAACACACTTCTCTGGATTGAGCATCATCTTGTAGACCCGGAGATTGTCAAAAGTTTCCCGTAGATCATCTATCAACGTCTCCTCCTTTCTGGATTTGACCACAATATCATCTACATACGCATGGACATTGCGCCCAATTTGCTTATGAAGGCAATTCTGAACACATCGCTGGTAAGTTGCCTGGGCACTCTTGAGTCCAAAGGGCATGGAAACATAGCAGAAGGCTCCAAAGGGAGTTATAAAGGCTGTCTTCTCCTGGTCCTTAACTACCATTTTGATCTAATGATAACCAGAGTAAGCATCCAAAAAACACAAACCGTCACAACCCGTCGTAGCATCAATTATCTGATCAATGCGAGGGAGAGCAAAGGGGTCTGCAGGGCAAGCCTTGTTTAAATCTGTGTAGTCCACACACATGCGCCAAGTGCCGTTTTTCTTAAGAACCAGCACCGGATTGGCTAACCACTCTGGATGAAAAACTTCAACAATAAACCCAGCAGCCAACAAACGGGCGACCTCTTCACCTATAGCCTTGCGCCTTTCCTCGTTGAAGCGGCGGAGGAACTGTCGGACCGGTTTGAATTTCGGATCAATATTGAGTGTGTGCTCAGCGAGTTCTCTCGGTACACCTGGCATGTCAGAAGGTTTCCATGCAAAGATGTCCCGATTCTCACGGATGAACTCGATGAGCGTGCTTTCCTATTTGGGATCCAGGTTAGCGCTGATGCTGAACTGTTTGGATGAATTGCCAGGGACAAAGTCAACCATCTTAGTGTCTGTAGCTGATTTGAACTTCAATGCTGGATCATGTTCCGTGGTTGGCTTTTTTAAGGAGGTCATGTCTGCCGGATCAACTTGCTCCTTATAGAATGTTAACTCCTCCGTGGCACAAACCGACTCAGCATAAGCCGCATCGCCTTCTTCACACTCCAAAGCAATCTTTCTACTTCCATGTACTATGATAGTCCCCTTATGACCTGACATTTTAAGCTGCAGGTAAACATAACATGGCCTTGCCATAAACTTAGCATAAACCGGCCGCCCGAACAGAGCGTGGTACGGACTTTTGATCTTCACCACCTCAAATGTCACTGTTTCTGACCATGAATCGTAGTCATCACCAAAAGCTACCTCCAAAGCTATCTTACCAACGGGATATGCAGACTTACCAGGCACCACACCATGAAATACCGTATTCGACGGTTTAAGATCCTTATCTGTCAACCCCATACAGCGGAATGTATCATAATACAAAATATTGATACTACTTCCCCCATCCATGAGCACTTTAGTGAACTTGTATCCCCCAACTTGAGGGGCTACCACCAAGGCCAAGTGACCTGGATTATCAACCCGGGGCGGGTGATCCTCTCTGCTCCACAAAATAGGTTGCTCCGACCAGCGTAAATACTGAGGTACTATCGGCTCAACAGAGTTGACTACCCTTTTGTGAAGCTTCTGATCACGTTTGCACAAACTAGTAGTGAAGACATGATATTGCCCGCTGTTCAGCTATTTGGGATTGCTCTGATAACCCGACTGCTGCTGCTGCTGCTATTAACTCCCCTGATGGTTGTAACCTCCCTGGTTGCCTTGGTGTCCTTGATTGATGTGTCCGGTTTGATTGCCTGGAAACCCTGAACCGGAACCACCGCCTCTATAACCCGGCCCGTGGAAACCTCCTCCTGAACCGCCGGGCGGGCCGTTGTCATATTGGAACATATTGGAATTCTTGAAATCCTGCATGATATAACAATCTTTCCAGAGATGTGATGCTGGTTTCTCCTTTGATCCATGCTTTGGACAGGGCTGATTTAACAAACGCTCCAAATTGTTGCTTGGACCTCCACCCCTCTGGGGCTGCTTGCCTTTACGGCGTTGGCCATTCTCCTATGCGTTGGTATTTCCGACAAAGTCCAAACCACTGTCGGCCTTGCGCTTACCAGCGTTTCCATGGCCTGCGGGATTGTGTTGTTGGCCTTTGGCATTGCCGGTCTTCTTACCCTTCTCCGGTTTGTCCTCCTCTGAATCCGGATCCTTGGTATTATCTGAATCGGCGTATTTAACCAAAGGAGCCATGAGTGTTGACATGCCGTTGTAGTGACGTTTGAGCCTTCCCAACTTCTATTTCAATGGTTTGAAACCACAATTACCCTCTAACATTAACACTGCGGTGTCTGCGTTGATACGATCTGACGAATGCAAAATCGCTGAGACCCGTTTGACCCAATGGGTCGTGGACTCCCCTTCCTCTTGGACACAAGCGGCCAGATCTACAATTGACATTGGCTGCTTACACGTATCCTTGAAGTTCTGGATAAACCGGTGCTTCAATTCGGCCCATGACCCAATAGAGTTGGTCGGCAAGCTCTTCAACCAAGTGCGAGCTGTTCCTTCCAACATCATGGTGAAATATTTAGCACACACCGCCTCGTCCACATCTAACATCTCCATTGCCATCTCCTCGTCATGTCCCCGATCTCATCCGGGACTCTGAACTACCTTTGGTACATCAAAACACATAAACTCATAATACAAATCGTCACCGAACTTTAAGCGTGCGGACCCTACGGGTTCGAGAACTATGTAGACATGACCGAGACACATCTCCGGTCAATAACCAATAGCGGAACCTGGATGCTCATATTAGCTCCCACATATTCTACGAAGATCTTTATCAGTCAAACTACATAACAACATACGTTGTTCCCTTTGTCATCGGTATGTTACTTGCCCGAGATTCGATCGTCGGTATCTCAATACCTAGTTCAATCTCGTTACCGGAAAGTCTCTTTACTCGTTCCATAATGCATTATCCCGCAACTAACTCATTAGTCACATTGCTTGCAAGGCTTATGGTGGTGTGCATTACCGAGAGGGCCCAGAGATACCTCTCCGACAATCGGAGTGACAAATGCTAATCTTGAAATACGCCAACTCAACAAGTACATTCGGAGACACCTGTAGAGCACCTTTATAATCACCCAGTTACGTTGTGACGTTTGGTAGCACACAAAGTGTTCCTCCGGTAAACGAGAGTTGCATAATCTCATAGTCATAGGAACATGTGTAAGTCATGAAGAAAGCAATAGCAACATACTAAACGATCAAGTGCTAAGCTAACGGAATGGGTCAAGTCAATCACATCATTCTCCTAATGATGTGATCTCGTTAATCAAATGACAACTCATGTCTATGGTTAGGAAACTTAACCATCTTTGATTGACGAGCTAGTCAAGTAGAGGCATACTAGTGACACTATGTTTGTCTATGTATTCACACATGTATTGTGTTTCCGGTTAATACAATTCTAGCATGAATAATAAACAATTATCATGAAATAAGGAAATAAATAATAACTTTATTATTGCCTCTAGGGCATATTTCCTTCATAAACACGGTCCTCAAACCATAAGGTGTCGTGCTCATCCTCACGAAAACCCTTGGCTTTTCCTTTGCTCATTTTCTCCTTTATCTCAGCAATCTCCTTGTCATCCTTCTGAGTTTTTCAAATCTTTCCCAATAATGTTGACTGAACTTCCATTGCTGTGACAAAACCTTTGGGGACTATCTCCAAACGTAGCTCCCTGAGATCTTCGGCTAACTCCTTTGGTAATCCCCCGCTTACGAGGGTATTGGCTTAACTCTTCCGGCTTAAGGCGTCTGCTACGACATTGGCCTTGCCGGGATGATAGTGCAACTTCATATCATAATTGTTGGTGTCAAAACCGGCGGATCTCGGGTAGGGGGTCCCGGCTATGCGCCTAAGGCGGATGGTAACAGGAGGCAGGGGACACGATGTTTACCTAGGTTCGGGCCCTCTTGATGGAGGTAAAACCCTACGTCCTGCTTGATTGTTCTTGATGATATGAGTATTACAAGAGTTGATATACCACGAGATTAGAGAGGCTAAACCCTAGAAGCTAGCCTATGGTATGATTGTATGTTGTCCTATGGACTAAAACCCTCCGGTTTATATAGACACCGGAGGGGGCTAGGGTTACACAAGGTCAGTTACAAAGGAGGAGATATGCATATCCGTATTGCCTAGCTTGCCTTCCACGCCAAGTAGAGTCCCATCTGGACACGGGACGAAGTGTTCAATCTTGTATCTTCATAGTCCAACAGTCCGGCCAAAGGATATAGTCCGGCTGTCCGGAGACCCCCTAATCCAGGACTCCCTCAGTAGCCCCTGAACCAGGCTTCAATGACGATGAGTCCGGCGCGCAGTGTTGTCTTCGGCATTGCAAGGCGGGTTCCTCCTCCGAATACACCACGGAAGAGTTTGAATATAAGGATAGTGTCCGACCCTGCAACATAAGTTCCACATACCACCGCAGAGAGAATAATATTTCCACAAATCTAATCTGCTGACACGTTTCGACAGCATGACATCACACCATGGCTCGGTTATTATTCGAACCGCTTTTCTCAACCAGCTCCGCACATATCGCGAGGCGGTTTTCTTGATACGTCTTGTCAAAGCAGAGATCGTGTTCCCTTTATCACAGGATTCTCATCAATATGGACGTGGGTAACCCAACCGTGCCATCAATTACGGTGCTTGGGGAATAAGAGGTTTTTCCAGGCAAGTGGGGAGACTCATCGCCTCCTCTGCCCTTATAAAGGGGCAAAGATTTACTTTTTTCACCCACGCCTTCTTCCTCGCTTTCCCATTCCCGCACACCCGAGCTCTAGCGCCCAAGCTCGTGTTCTTCTTCTCGAACCACTCCAATCATGTCCGGAGCAGGAGGCAAGTGGATGGTCTCCTCCATCATGGAGGAGAACATCAAAAAGTTACGGGAAGCCAGATACATAGCTGCGAATATCGCGCATCGGCTGCCGAATGCGGAGCAGATCATCCCAACGCCCGAACCCCATGAGAGGGTAGTTTTTCTTACCCATTTCGTCCGCTGACTGGGATTTCCTCTCCACCCGTTTGTCCGTGGGCCCATGTTCTACTATGGTCTGGATTTTCATGATCTGGCCCCCAACTTCATCCTCAACATCTTGGCGTTTATCGTCGTGTGCGAGGCCTTCCTCCGCATCAGGCCCCACTTCGGCCTATGGCTGAAAACCTTCAATGTCAAACCGAAGGTAGTGGGTGGCCAGCAAGCAGAATGCGGAGGCGCCATGGTGGGCAAGATGCCTAGCGTCACCTGGCTCGAGGGTACCTACGTGGATACCATAAAGTGGTGGCAATCAGGGTGGTTCTACATCACCGAGCCGCGTGACTCCAACTGGGTGGCGGCCCCCAAACTTCGATCTGGAATACCCATGCGGCTCACCTCCTGGAAAAAGAAGGGCCTGTCATGGGGTTCTTCGGTAGAGCTGACCGGACTCCAAACCTGCATCCAGACCATGACAAACAAGAAAATCAAGCTTGTCAACATGGTCCAGGTTATGCTCTTCTGTCGGATCCTTCCGTGCCAACAACGGGCATTTGTTTTGTGGGAGTTCGACCTGGCCCAGCACCAGACGCTGCGAGAGCTCTACAACACGACGCACGAGGACGTCTGGAGGGTGTTGTTCAAGGGCGCTGAGATGCCTCCCTCCCTCACCGAGGACCGCGGACTCAGCGCAAAGTGTCGCGCCCATTCGGTAGGCTTTTATATCTCTTAGGGTATTTATGTGCCCTGGTTTAGTCATGTGTTGGATCTAAGCTTTCATGTCATTAACAAGACTGGATAAAGACAGCGGAGCGGCTTGATTGTCCAGCCCACCTGCCCAAAGATCCTGCAAACGCTCTTCTAACGAAGATGCTGACTCCGGCACCTTACGAGGTGCCAGAAAAGAAGCCCAAGAAGAAGGCCGCGGGGACCCGAAAGGGTCTCCGGCGCAAGGTTCTATCGGACTCATCATCCGATGAGTCCGACGCGCACTCCTCCCACGGAAACGAGGAGGAGGAGGAAAGTCCCCCCCAGCCGGGGGAGACAAGAAAAGGAAGGTCGACCCATCCGTGGAGGCCGAAGGGTCCAAGAAGGGAAAGACCCTCCCTCCGGACTGTGCCACGACGGCCGCCGACAGCGGCGACGAGTGGCTACCCAGGGAAAAGCCCCTGGCGAAGTCGTAAGTGTCCGGACACCATAGTACTTCATGGTATGTTTTATTGTACTTCCTTTGCTCATGCCGAACATGATTATGCAGTCCGGTCCGAGCTCATCTCGATGTACCCTCGTCGAGCAGCTCTTTGGGCTCGTCGGATATGAACAGCGGTTCTCCTTCGACGGCTTCCACCCCTCGCCCTATGGACAACGCCGAGGTGGTGTCTCAAAAGGCACCGACCCAAGGGGACGCGATCCTGGGGGCGCCTCACGGCGACCTCCCGGACCCTAGGTACCAAGGGAGCAAGGCTCCTACAGGCTTCGAGTTCGGGCCCCAGCCGGACACTGCGCCGGAACCTTCAATGGTTCCGGACTCCGACAGGTGGTCCCCCATTAAGGGGGGCCGACCATCTGTGCCGGTATCCTCTGTCCAACCAGAGGCACCGGACAACTTGCTGGAAGTGCTTCACAGCGCTTCCATCGATGAAGAACACCGCACTATCATGAGTGCGGTGGTCAAGAAGGTTTAGTCCGCCAAAAACGGACTGACCGAAGCTTGCGCTAGCCTCCTAACAGGCTTTGTGGTAAGCATTCAAAATATAAAAATATTACCGTATAGATAGTAGCCCCTGATGCTCTGTTCGGTGTTCGCAAAGAAAAGCTGAATAGAGTATCAAATGATAACTCGGGAGTCTAATTAGAGTATGTCTATGTGTATGTGCAGGCTTCCCTGCTGGCCGCTGCGGCACATACTGCGGAGGTCTGTGCGCTGAAGCAGGCCCTGAAGCGGTCCAAGGACGAGCTCGGCCTTACCAAGGGGCAGCTCGAAGAGAGCAAAGGTAAGATATACCCCAGTTTATATAGTTAAAAAGAAGTTCGGTGTAAAGTAATAGGATCATCATGAATTTGTCAGGGGCCATGACCGAGGTGGAGACCCTGAGGAAGGCGTTGTCCGCGGCCGAAGACAAAGCGGCCAAAGAACGCATTGAACGGGAAAAACAAGAAGCCTGAGTGGGTGAGGTGCAGCAAGAGCTAGAGGCTCTCGCCAAAAAGCACGAGTCCTTGGAGCTTGACTCCAAGACGCAAGAGTCCGAGCTCGCGCAGGCGCTTGAAAGTGTCCGGAGCACCAAGGCTGAAGCCCGCAAGTCCCTCCAGGAGATTGATGCGGCGAAGAAGATAGCAGCGGGTAAGGCATTCAATATGCAAAGCAAGCATGTGAAGGAGACTTTCCTTTTTCTTACCCGAGTTCGGAGCTCTCCAGGAGCGTTTGCAGATCTTCCCCGCAGTGTGCTGGATGCCGCGGAGTTTTACCGGGCTGAGGGGGGGGCTCAACGGAGAATTTGTTCTGGTCTCAGTATACTGGGACTGAACACCCCGTGTCCTTGAGCGACCAGCTGAAGCAGTTGGTCGAACTTCACAAGGCGGCCGAACATGCCATGAGGGGCCTTATAGTCGGGATGTGGCCTGGCGAGCCCCTGTCCGGTAGCTACTTCGGTCTGGTGAGGCGGCTGGTGGAAGCCTGCCCACGGCTTGAAGTCATCAAGCGATCCATCTGCATCGAAGGTGCACGCGGAGCTTTTGCCCGGGCGAAGGTGCACTGGGCGAAGCTGGATGCCTTGAAGCTTGTGAAGGAGGGGCCGCCGGAGGGCAAGGAGCATCGCTGCCCCGAGAATTACTATGAGAGCGTCCTGAAGGGTTCCCGCTTAGTGGCAGATGAGTGTGCCAAGGATGTAATTTTTGAATGAACATGCCCATGTGATCCTGTAATATGAAACGAGTTCTTTTGCGCCATGCGACGCTTTCTTAATTTAAAATATTACCTTCTGTGCGGCCATTTATAAAATCTGGGAGTTGGCCAGTCATCGGCTTCTACCCCCATGTAACTAGTACTGGGGTGTTCGGGGTAAATCTGAACACTCTTTACCCCAATTTTGGGTCCTTCAAGGGAGGTGCTCAGCACAACGAACCCGGCAATCGGACTATAATGCTTTATCACTCTCACTTAGCCATAGAAGTCTATGATTTTAAATTTTTGGCGAAGCCCCTGGTATTCGGAGGGCCGAATTTGGGGCGCTATACACGCCTAAGCCGGACATGGCCGACTCTTCGCCCGAAGCAGAAAAAGTCTTTAAGGACTTGAGACCTCTCGAACAGCGACTAGTCTCTCGCCTTATCATGACAGTCAGTTTTTGGCTTTCTCTACTGAGGTGCTCGTTCGGAAGAACCAGGACACAATCGTAGTAGTTCTCCCACCGCTACCTTAGCCGATATAGCGGAACGTAAGGTACCAAAGCATGGGAGCCGGGCAACCCAACATTTGACCCAAGACATGATTCAGAGCTGATGCATATAATGCTATAAGTTCATGGTGTCGCACTGTCGAAAGTGTTCGGACTTCTTGTGCCATATTACGGGGTAAACGAGAGCCCCTGGTGTACTGACTGTACCCGAGCGTGCAGGTGCGGAATGTCGTAAATGGACATATACGAGAAAGAGAAAAACTTAAATAATGCAATGACAGAATAATAATATGCATTGTTATTTGAATAATACGTCGAAGCGTACTGGTACAAGTAGTGCAATAAGCATAAAGTAGGACAATTCTAAATGTCCTATCCTAAGGCAGGCTACGCATAAATAGTGAAAAGCGGGTATATCAAGTATTACTAGAGACCACCTGGCGGTTCCCGTGTTCATCTTAGCTTCATGCCGCCTTGGTTGTTGCTTCCGGAATGTGTCCGGCAATCAGACTGCCGGAAAGGGCTTCCGAAGAGTTAGGCCCTGAAAGAGAAAAGGAATGTCAAAGGTATACAGCCCCTGGTGTGGTTAAGCCACAATGTTGGGCATGTCCTGATTGTGCCCCCGCCTATGTCCATGGTATTTTCAATGCGTAGTTATGTATGTGCGGTACGAATTTCATCACTGCACTGGGACTGGGACGGGGGCCGGATTGCTAGGCGAGCACTGATCGCACCAGGCGATCCTGTTGTAGATTGTTCCGGACTTGCTTGAAGGTGTCCGGGGGTTGTAACACCGAATGAGTGGTCTGCCTGAACAGGCTGCTTTGTGCCTGTGCTGCAAGGGCCGCAGTGTGCTCTTCCGTATGGAGCGAGCGTTCTGTGTTTCCATTTACTGTTATGACCCCGCGGGGTCCTGGCATCTTGAGCTTGAGGTATGCGTAATGCGGCACTGCACTGAATTTTGCAAATGTTGTCCGTCCGAGCAGTGCATGATAGCCACTGCGAAACAGGACGATGTCGAAGATTAACTCTTCGCTTCGGAAGTTATCCAGTGATCCGAAGACCACTTTCGGTGTGATTGAGCCTGTGCAATGGGCCTCTACACCTGGGATGATGCCTTTAAAGGTGGTTTTGCTGGGTTTGATCCTTGAGGGATCGATACCCATTTTTCGCACTGTATCCTAATAAAGCAGGTTCAGACTGCTGCTGCCATCCATAAGGACTCGAGTGAGGTGAAATCTATCAATGATGGGGTCTAGGACCAGTGCGGCGGACCCGCCGTGACGGATACTAGTGGGGTGGTCCATGCGATCGAAGGTGATCGGACAAGCAGACCATGGGTTGAACTTCGGGGCGACGGGCTCCATCGTGTAGACGTCCCTTAGTGCACGCTTCTGCTCCCTCTTGGGAATGTGGGCTGCGTATATCATGTTCACTGTCTTCACTTGTGGGGGAAACCCCTTCTGTCCTCCTGGGTTCGGCGGCCGAGGCTCCTCCTCGCCATCGCTATGCAGCCCCCTGTCCTTGTTTTCGGCATTTAACTTGCCGGCCTACTTGAACACCCAGCATTCTCTATTGGTGTGATTGGCTGGCTTGTCAGGGGTGCCGTGGATTTGACACGAGCGATCCAGTATGCGATCCAGACTGGACAGAGCCGGAGTATTTCTTTTAAATGGCTTCTTCTGCTGACCGGATCTAGAGCCTCTGAATCTGGCATTGACTGTCGTATCTTCGGTGTTATCGTCTTTATTGCAGCGCTTTGGTCTATTACGACGCTGCCTACCGTTAACATCTTTGGTATCCGAGGTATCCGGATTCCTTGATGTGTTGTTGCTGCGAGCCAGCCAGCTATCCTCGCCCGCGCAAAAGCGGGTCATGAGTGTTGTGAGGGCTGCCATAGATTTTGGCTTCTCTTGGCCGAGGTGGCGGGCGAGCCACTCATCGCGGATGTTATGCTTGAATGTCGCTAGGGCTTCTGCATCCGGACAGTCTACAATTTGATTTTTCTTAGTTAGGGACCGTGTCCAGAATTGTCTGGCCGATTCCCCTGGCTGATGGGTTATGTGGCTCAAGTCATCAGCATCCGGTGGCCTCACATAAGTGCCCTGGAAGTTGTCAAGAAATGCATCTTCCAAATCCTCCCAACTGCCAACGGAATCTGCTGGCAAGCTATTCATCCAATGCCGAGTTGGTCCTTTGAGTTTTAGTGGGAGGTACTTGATGGCATGTAGATCGTCACCGCGAGCCATGTGGATGTGAAGGAGGAAATCCTCAATCCATACAGCGGGATCTATTGTGCCATCGTATGATTCGATATTTACGGGTTTGAAACCCTCCGGGAATTCATGATTCATAACTTCATGAGTGAAGCATAGGGGGTGTGCGGCACCTCTGTGTCGGGCTATATCCCGTCGTAGTTCGTATGAGTCTTGTCTGCTGTATTCGGCCCGGCCGGATTTACTCTTGGTGTATCCGACGCGATGATCATCGTCCTGTGTGGGCGCACGTGCGCGTGTCCCGTATATTGACCTTGCGATTTTTGCATTACTGTCCAAGATGTCTCGCAGGTCCTCTGTGTTGCCCCAGGCCTTAGTATTTTTGACTGAGTGGCGACGGGGTGCGGTCTGAACTTTAGGCTGAAACGCCTCTCTGGCTCGGCCGCGTACTGGCCGGTCAGCCGCATCATACACTGGTGAATGAGGTTTCAATACTTCCTCCTCGAAGTGAGGTAGCAACCTGCGTTTTGGGTAACTCTTGGACGGGCGCTCGAGTTCATGCTCCTTGGCCGCAAGGACTTCGGTCCATCTGTCTGCTAGCAAGTCTTGATCAGCTTGAAGCTGTTGTTGTTTCTTCTTTAGGCTACTTATCATGGCCATAAGCCAGCACTTGAAGCGCTCTTGCTCAACGGGGTCCTCAGGCACGATAAACTCGTCGTCGCCGAGGCTCGCCTCGTCTTCGGAGAGAGGCATGTAATTGTCCTCCTCCGGTTCTCCATCTACTGCCTGCTCTGGAGGGCTAGCTTGTTCGTCCTCTAGCTCTGCATCGTGCTGGAGGGGATTGCTGTTGTCTTCGGCGCTATCCGGAGTGTTATTATCTCCTGTGCCGGTATCACTGCTCTTGCTGTGGCGGGACTTAGAGCGGCGCCGCTGACGTCGGCGCTTGGGTTGCTTCTTGGAGGGGTCATCCTCCGTTGTCTCGTTGCCATTGGCTTCTTTAGGGGTGTCCACCATGTATATATCATATGATGAGGTGGCAGTCCATTGCCCCGAGGGCGGTGGATCTTGTTCGTCTCCGGCTTCGTCGTCCATACCGTTGAAGTCTTCGGAGCCGAAGTCGAGCATGTCGGTTAAGTCGTCGACAGTGGCTACTAAGTGGGTGGTGGGTGGGCAGCGAATTTCTTCGTCGTCTGTATCCCATTCTAGCCGGACGTAGTTCGGCCAAGGTTCTCCTGACAGGGAGAGAGACCTTAATGAATTTAGCACATCCCCGAATGGTGAGTGCTGAAAGATTTCCGCAAAGGTGAACTCCATGATCGGCGCCCAGTCGGACTCGACGGGCACGGATATGAGCGGCTCAGAGTCCGTGGCCGGAGATAAATCCAGTGGTTCGGCGACACGACTCTCGTAAAGGGTGAAGTCAGTATCCGTCTCTGTCGCCACTGAGAGTGCTGCCTCCATGGCGGGGTCCATCCCTCCGCTCTCGGGTGGCGCGACTTGCTCCGGATTGATGGACGGAGTAGCTGCGGATGCGATCTCCCGAACACTGTCCGACGGCAGAGTTACGTCATGCTCGTCAAGACTGTACGGTGCGTCCGACATGGGCCCGAATCCGTCGAAGATCAAGTCTCCGGATATCGGCCGTGTAGTTCAAGTTTCCAAATCTGACCTGATGGCCAGGGGCATAGCTCTCAATCTGCTCCAGATGGCCAAGCGAATTGGCCCGCAGTGCAAAGTTGCCGAATATGAAGATCTGTCCAGGGAGAAAAGCCTCACCCTGGACCGCATCGCTAGCGATGATCGAAGGAGCCATCAAGCCTTATGGTGACGACACAGTGGAACTCTCAATGAAAGCACCAATGTCGGTGTCAAAACCGGCGGATCTCAGGTAAGGGGTCCCAAACTATGCGCCTAAGGCGGATGGTAACAGGAGGCAGGGGACACGATGTTTACCCAGGTTCAGGCCCTCTTGATGGAGGTAAAACCCTACGTCCTGCTTGATTGTTCTTGATGATATGAGTATTACAAGAGTTGATCTACCACGAGATCAGAGAGGCTAAACCCTAGAAGCTAGCCTATAGTATGATTGTATGTTGTCCTACGGACTAAAACCCTCCGGTTTATATAGACACCGGAGGGGGCTAGGGTTACACAAGGTCGGTTACAAAAGAGGAGATATGCATATCCATATTACCTAGCTTGCCTTCCACGCCAAGTAGAGTCCCATCCGGACACGGGACGAAGTCTTCAATCTTGTATCTTCATAGTCCAACAGTCCGACCAAAGGATATAGTCCGGCTGTCCGGAGACCCCCTAATCCAGGACTCCCTCAATAATCTTTTATAAGCTCCGACCATCTCCTTTGCTTGAGATTCAGCTCCTTCTGTGTGAAAATGTACTTCAAACTCTCGTGATCCGTGTACACATCACAACGATTTCCAATAAGAAAATGTCTTCGGGTCTTGAGTGCATGCACTACAGCTACTAACTCCAAATCATGCGTGGCATAATTCAACTCATGCGGTCCAAGCTGACATGAGGCATATGAAACCACTCTTTCGTCTTGCATAAGTACACCTCCAAGTCCTAAGCGAGAAGCATCACAATACACTTGGAAATCCTTGCGTATATCCGACAGAATCAGCACTGGGGCTGTAACAAAATGTTTCTTCGGCTCCTGAAAACTTGCCTCACATTCATCTGTCCATTTGAACTTGGTGTCTTTCTTCAACAACTCAGTCATGGGCTTCGTCATTTTAGAAAAATTCTCAATGAATCTCTGATAATATCCCGTGAGTCCAAGAAAACTGCGGATCTCTCCAACTGAGGTGGGTGCCAACCACTCAGTGATAGACTGAACCTTGGTAAGATCCACTGCTATACCTTCTCCTGATATAACATGGCCAAGAAATCCAACTTCCTTTAACCAAAACTCACACTTGCTAAACTTGGCATACAACTGATGTTCCCTGAGCTTCTCGAGAACTAAATGCAAATGCTCCTTGTGCTCCTCTTGATTCTTCGAGTATACCAAGATATCGTCAATGAACACCACAACAAACTTATCCAAGAACTCCATGAACACCTTATTCATCATACTCATGAAATAGGCAGGGGCGTTGGTCAATCCAAATGACATAACCGTGTACTCATATAGCCCATACCTTATGGTGAAGGCTGTCTTGGGTATATCCTGTTCTCGGATCTTCAACTGGTGATATCCTGATCGTAGATCAGGCTTGGAGAATACTTTACCTTCTTGCAGTTGGTCGAACAAATCATTGATCATCAGAAGTGGGTACTTGTTCTTGATTGTCACTTCATTCAATGCACGATAGTCAACAACCATTCTCAAAGATCCATCCTTCTTCTCAACCAAAAGCACTGGTGCTCCCCATGGTGACGAACTTCGTCGAATGTAACCTTTCTCCAATAACTCCTTAATCTGCTTCTTTATCTCCTCCAGATCATTTGCGGGCATCCGGTATGGTCTCTTCGATATCCGTCTAGTGCCTGGCAACAACTCTATGAAAAACTCAATGCCTCGATCCGGCGGCATGCCTGGTAATTCCTCTGGAAATACATCCGGGTAATCCTTCACTACATGCGCTTCCTCCTAAACAACTCCTGAGAGGGAATTTACTTGGGTTCTCTGGCGCATGCATGGATACATACTTAATCCTTTTTCCCTCTGGGGTGGTGAGCAGAATTGACCTACTAGCACAGTCAATGGTCCCTCCATACTTCGATAGCCAATCCATGCCTAGTATCACATACAATCCTTGTGACTCTAGAATTATTAGGTCTGAGGGGAAAACATGGCTACCAATGATTAAGGGTAACCGATCGCACCATCGGTTGGCCATATACTCTGCTCCTGGTGAGCTTACTAGCATGGGTGACCTAAGGGCTAAGGTGGGTAGCTTAAACTTGTCCACAAATCCCCTTGATATGTATGAATGCGATGCACCAGTATCAAAAAGAACGAGAGCGGTAAATGACTTAACCAAAAACTTACATATAACTGCATCTGGCTACTCTTCAACCTCATCCATGTTAAAGTGGTTCACTTGTCCCTTGTTGAAAGGGTTGGGCTTCTTCCCAGAGCTTCCATTGCCATTACCATTCTTTACTTCAGGACACTCATTGGCATAGTGTCCAGTCTTCCCGCACTTGAAACAAGTAATGTGACTTTGGTCCTTCTTGGCGGGTGTGGCTGGGTTAGAGCGGTTCTGATTGCTACCTGTTCCATTCCCATTTCCATTCTTCGAGCCACCGTGGCTATGCGAACTTCCTCCATTGTGGGTATGGCCTCCATGGTTATGGGTATATACTCCCGAGTTCGGGGTAAAACAAGGCTTCTGCTGAGCTCCTGAATTGTACTTCCCTTGTCCATACTTCCTCTTGCGGCTCTCTGTATGTTGCTGCTTCCCTTCAATCATAAGAGCCTTGTCTACCAACTCATGGTAGTTGTTAAATGTTGCCACCATTAACTGCATACTCATCTCATCATTCAGCCCTTCCATAAACTTCTCCTGCTTAGCCGCATCTGTGGCCACATCATCTGGGGCATGGCGGGCTAACTTACTGAACTCGTCCACGTACTGCCCCACAGTACGGTTTCCCTGGCGTAAGTTGCGAAACTCACGCTTCTTCATGCTCATAGCTCCAGTTGAGACATGTGCAGTGCGGAATGCTTGTTGAAACTGCTCCCAAGTGACATTGGCCATGGGGAAAGTGGCTGTGTAATTCTCCCACCATGAGGTTGCAGGTCCATCCAATTGATGTGCGGCAAAACGCACCATCTCAGCATCTGTGCAACCTGCGGTGGTCAACTCCCTTCCAATCCTACGTAGACAATCATCAGCAACTATTGGCTCGGTGCTGCTGGAAAACACCGACGGTTGCAACCTCAGAAAACGGGCTAAATTGTCAACTGGAGGTGGTGGCGGTGGGTTGTTGTTATTGTTATTGTTGCCTTAGTTCTGGACTAGTAACTGCATCAAGGCATTCTGCTGTTGGATCAATTGAGTGAGCTCCGGTGGGAAGACAAATCCGGGGTCACGTCTCGGAGGCATCTGATGGGTTTAGAGGGGAGAGATTAGAATAGAGTGAGGTCTAGTGAGAAAACACTACCCATATGCACATGAGACAAACACATTCATATCACACCAATCAATTCAAATAAGGGCATACAATCGATCTAACTATCGTTATAGTGCTTGGACTACTATATACATGGGGGAGTACTACTAATAATATGGTGGTCGACTAGAAATTTTGATTGGTGGAAGACTCCATGATATCCGCTCCAGCTTCATCTTCATAGTCATCATCACTACTGTCGGGGTCGGAGTCAGTGTCGTCGATGATGATGTAGTCCTTGGGATGGTCGTCATATCCTCCTGGCGCAGGGTCTCCCATGAATACTCCTAGCTTCCTTGTCAGGTCGTCATTCTTCTCCACTAGTATTGCGATTTTCTCCTCGTATCCGTCGCGTGCAAACTTGAGTTCCTCTTCAAGCTCCAAGTTACTGGTCATCAACTTCTTTAGATCTATCATGCTTGCGCACATTGGGTTCTCCTGTCGACGAATGTGCTGGTTTAACTCCTGGATGAAAGCTGCAATGGACATGTCTCTCTTAGTGCTGATCATCTCCCATTGCTCATCTCGGCGCCCACATATCTGGTAGATCGTGTCCTTAAGATCCTTGTGATAAACTTCTCTGATATGTCCCATGGTGATGTGGGCTGCCATGCTCTTTCCTAGACTCCAGGTTGGTGCATCAAAGGAAAACTCTATGGGCTCAGTAACTGGCGTTAATGTCCTTCCTGGAACTTGAACTCGAATCATCCAACGCTCCTTGATACGTCTCCAACGTATCTATAATTTTTGATTGCTCCATGCTATATTATCTACTGTTTTGGACATTATTGGGCTTTATTATACACTTTTATATTATTTTTGGGACTAACCTATTAACCGGAGGCCCAATCCAGAATTTCTGTTTTTTTGCCTATTTTAGGGTTTCGAAGAAAAGGAATATCAAACGGAGTCCAAACAGAATGAAACCTTCGGGAACGTGATTTTCTCAACGAACAAGACCCGGGAGACTTGGACCCTACGTCTAGAAAGAAAAGAGGAGGCCACGAGGTAGGGGGCGCGCCTACCCCCCCCCCCTAGGTGCACCCTCCACCCTCATGGGCCCCATGTTGCTCCATCGACGTACTCCTTCCTCCTATATATATCCACGTACCCCCAAACGATCAGATACAGAGCCAAAACCCTAAGTCCACCGCCATAACTTTCTGTATCCACGAGATCCCACCTTGGGGCCTGTTCCAGTGCTTCGCCGGAGGGGGCATCGATCACGGAGGGCTTCTACATCAACACCATAGCCTCTCCAATGAAGTGTGAGTAGTTTACTTCAGACCTACGGGTCCATAGTTAGTAGCTAGATGGCTTATTCTCTCTTTTTGGATCTCAATACAATGTTCTCCCCCTCTCTTGTGGAGAACTATTCGATGTAATCTTCTTTTTGTGGTGTGTTTGTTGAGATCGATGAATTGTGGGTTTATGATCAAGTCTATCTATGAATAATATTTGAATCTTCTCTGAATTCTTTTATGTATGATTGGTTATCTTTGCAAGTCTCTTTGAATTATCAGTTTGGTTTGGCCTACTAGATTGATCTTTCTTGCAATGGTAGAAGTGCTTAGCTTTGGGTTCAATCTTGCGGTGTCCTTTCCCAGTGATAGTAGGGACAGCAAGGCACGTATTATATTGTTGCCATCGAGGATAACAAGATGGGGTTTTCTTCATAGAGTTTATCCCTCTACATCATGTCATCTTGCTTAAGGCGTTACTCTGTTTTTAACATAATACTCTAGATGCATGCTGGATAGCGGTCGATGAGTGGAGTAATAGTAGTAGATGCAGGCAGGAGTCGGTCTACTTGTCTCGGAAGTCATGCCTATATACATGATCATACCTAGATATTCTCATAACTATGCTCAATTCTGTCAATTGCTCAACAGTAATTTGTTCACCCACCATAGAATATTTATGCTCTCCAGAGAAGCCACTAGTGAAACCTATGGCCCCCGGGTCTATCTTTATCATATTGATCTCCTACTACTTAGTTATTTCCTTTGCTATTTACTTTGCCTTTATTTTACTTTGCATCTTTATCATAAAAATACCAAAAAAAAATTATCTTTATCATATCTATCAGATCTCACTCTCGTAAGTGGCCTTATAGGGATTAACAACCACTATTTGCATTGGTTGTGAGGATTTATTTGTTTTGTGCAGGTACGAGGGACTCGTGCATAGCCTCCTACTGGATTGATACCTTGGTTCTCAAAAATTGAGGGAAATACTTACGCTACTTTGCTGCATCATCCCTTCCTCTTCGGGGAAAACCAACACAGTGCTCAAGAGGTAGCACTCCTCTTCTGGTAAAGTGGCGATGTAGGTCCCAGTGAAGCTTGGTATTCTGATGTTCAGGTACCTAGTGACTTCCTTCAAGTGTCTCCCAAAAGGTGTGTCTTCATCCGGTTGTGCAAACTTGTTCCTTGAGTCCGCCATCCTATAGTGTGGAAAATGGAGAGGAGTCGGAAATGAGTAGAGAAGAGTGACCTATGGCTTATCTTAGTGGTCGTGTCCTACATTCAGCGTGTGCTCTAATACCATCTTGTAGTGATCTAACCTCAAACAGTCAAATCTCTGTGCATAAGTGTCATCCCTGGATCGGTAATGCTGACACACATAGTACTTGAAGGATTTATAATAGAGTAGCAATCACACACTTATTACATCGAATGTCTCAAAAGAGAACTTAATACAATAATATGTCTTAAGGCCATCTAAATACGATAACAGCGGAAGGCTTGGAAGATAAAGCGAGTCCATCAACTCCAACGTCGTAGCTGAGTGCACGACAACGACCTAGCGCACCTTACTCTTCATCTGAAAAGTCTGCAACATGATTGTTGCAGCCCGAAACAGGTCAGCACATGGAATATGCTGGCAAAATAACACGGTAAAGCAATGAACAAGTAAAGGCTATCACTACATGCATGTAAGGTTGGTGGATGCTCTATGGTTATAATGTTTTTGCGAAAAGCCAATTTTTTCCTACAACAAAGGAATATATTTTTATTTAACTATCATGGTAGTTGATAAACATTGAGAATGGTACCCCATCTCAATCCCAATTAAAAATTAATTAATAACCCAACAAATTAATTTAGAGTGACGAGATCAACATGATAATCCAAGAACGAGATACTCAAGATGTTCATAACCGGGGACACGGCTAACCATGATTAGTTTGTACACTCTGCAAAGGTTTGCGCACTTTTCCCCATAAGACTCGATCTCCTCCGTTGGAATTCTCGCACTACATGGTGTTTGAGAAATGGATGACCGAGACACGGTCTTTCACAAACATTAACTCTTTACTCTAGGTAGACAGTACCAACCTACATCCCCTACATCTGCTAGTCTACCACTGAAAGAGGTCATGCAACATACTCAACTATGCTAGAGCCCATAATAGCTTGTGGCTGCACATGGAAGTTTCTAGCATTAATAATCTTATGATCCCTTTGAGCCTGGGTGGCGAACCAAAGGACTGCACTGGTATATCCCCAGGTGCCCGCAACCAATCCACCCAGATGTGTATTTAAATAGCCACCTTAAGTTAACCATTAATTAATAATCTCACATCTGTCATGGATTCACTCAAACCCAATCCACGTCTACAAACATAGCATAGCAACATAAGCATAACGTAGAAAATAACTCCCGAGGGTTTGATAATAAAAGGGCAATAGGTTCTACCTCATCATCTACTTACCAAATACCCACATGTTAAACACATCCTAATCATGGAGTTTTTGAGGATTGTAACTAATGCATAAAAACTGGATATGAAAAGAGTATGATCAATGTGTTACTTGCCTTGCTGACGATCCGCAAACCCTAGAGACTCATAGTAGCATGATTCGCACTCCGAAAATTCTATCGCAAACAAACAATAGCATACATAAGCACTCAAGCATAGATGCAAGGGTAAAACTCAAATAAGAAGATCCAATCTGAAAGTTCAACTAAAGAGCTTCGATTTGCAAAAAGAATCGATTGAATCAGAGCTATGGAACTGAAACTACGATCAACAGAACTTCGAACTCAAATCTGCTTGAAACCAAATTTTAAATTGTCAAAATCATGTTCAAGTTGTTTAACCGGAAAGAGGTCTTCGAGACGAAGATTTTGGCGTTGGTTTCACTGGATTTGGACGAACGGTTGAAAAGTTGCGAGGGTTTGAAGATCAGGGGCTAATCTGCGATAAAAATAATTATGAATAGGTCCCTGACGAAATTGAAACAGAAAAAGAAAAATCTATCGGACGAACGTCCGCTAACAGAGGCAAACGAACGAATTCGTTCGTTAAAACGAGCTAACGAACGAACGTTCGTAAAATAAACTAACCGAGAAAAACTGAACCAATCTAAATGAAATAAAAAAACAAATCCAGGGTTAATAAAAAGTGGGTGGTTTTATACCTAAAAACCAAAAAAATGGCGGCGAGAAAAATCCGGCAGGCGGCGGCGGCTCCGGCGCGCTGGCTGCGTGAGGCGGCGCGGGCGCAGGGCTGCGGGGGTGGGGCGCGACGCG